>NW_009195485.1:0-5314 GCF_000690835.1 Fulmarus glacialis | reverse complement strand
GGTGGGTTTCGGCTGTGCGCTGTCTGCCTGGTGATCAGCACCCGGCTCTTTGTCATGGTGGCGTGCTCTGGGCTTTCCCCACCTCCTGCAGCACGATGCTGGTCCGGGTTTGTTTCGGTGGATTCAATGATTTGGCTGAGCAGCCCTTGCTAAAAAGATACAGATACCGAACACAGAAGACATTATTGTCCTGGGATATTTCCTTTCATCTCTTGGCCAACTCCCGCAGGCGCCAAGACTGTTGGTAGCTGCTGCCCAGCTGTACTTATTTTAGCTTTAGGCCATAGGGCACCAAGATGTTGTTATGAGTCCTGGTATGCCCTGGCAGCACCTTTCCATTACAGGGCTGGTTGTGTGTAGGGCTTGGCTTCTTTTGGGAGGATTCTTCTGGTATGTGGTGGTTTCTTCTTTTCATGCCTCATGAAATGGCCAGGTGGCAGAGTCCCTCACGCTCAGCCGTGCCCCCTCTGTCGTCTGCTCTTGGCTGCTGGAGCTCATTTAGTTGTCTCAGTAAGCTGTCCTGCTTGATGAGCTTCGCATGTGAGAATTGTTACTAACTGAATACTAAAATCCCCAAGGCTGCGTGGGACAATGGAGCATTTGGCACTAAGGTCTTCACTGGAAAAAGGACAGGAGGACGGGGTGGACGGGGGAGTTGCTGCAGAGCTCTTGTCACCTGGAAAAGAGAGGAGGAGGACAAAAGGGAGCTTTTATGGGAGGTGGTAGACTCACATCAGTCGTGGGTGTGGAATATTTGTGGCTATGGGAACTCAGATTATGATCTCTGACATTCTCTCGTGACGTTTTTTCCATGTCCCTGTATGGGAAGTTCCCTATGCAGCTTTGCTGCGTGTTTTCCCTTCCTCGTTCTGTGGATGTCACTGTGCCAAGGCAGATTTGACACATTTTCCTCCCTGTTCCCAGACCTGCTGCTCCTAGAAAAGATTGTGCAAGGTAGAGGCAGCGTGCGGCGGATGTGGGCCACCGCTGCTGAGTTCTGACTTGGGCCTTCAGAGAATTTCTCTGCAGAAGCTTATCAGCCTTAGCCAGTGCCGAAATGAACATGGGAAAATCCCGGCCCTGTCAGGGCTGTCAGCTGCCAGCACATTGCTGAGCATAAATTGCGAGACTCGACACTTCCTCTGTTAACACTTGGTAGAAATTGGTTTCTTTTCCTGAAATCTGCTGTGTTTGGGTCTCTGAGATGTGCAAGCCACTGCTTAGATATTAATTTTCACTTCCCTCTTTCCTTTTCAAGCTTCATAGGACTGACTTTATCCTTTGCCAGCAAAAATTGTGGTTGTTTAGTCATAGCTGACTAAAACTCCAAGTTAGTGTAACAGAAGCTCCGGTAGGGCTGTTGGTATAAATGCTGGGTGTCTTTCCACAACCAAAGTCATCAGCAACAATATTTCTGATTTATCCAATAGTCCCTGGGATCACAAGATACGAGCTGGTGTTTCGGGAGGCGCCGACTCAAATTCCTTCCAAATTCAAGACTCCTCCCTGCTTGGTTGCTGCCCCGTAATTGAAGGCATCGGCACGGCAGCAGTCGTGTCAGAGGTGTGAGTTGAGGCTCCCTCCTGCCTTGTGCGGGCAGTGCACCAGTACGGATGCAGTGAAGCGCTGTGGCACAAAGACATTTGTGCTCCAAGTCAGCTGCAGCCCGGTTCGTGGATTCATTTCCTGGCTGACTTTGCGATGGCACGTTGCATGGTCACGTCTGTTCATCTGCGCTCCTGAATTCGGCTCTCCCTCCTTTCCAGGCTGCTCCAGCTAAGGAGACGGTGTCCTTCTCCTGGAAGAGAGGGTGTTCTCTCCCATGGGGAGCCTCGCCCCACACCCCTGCTCTGTCGGAAGGGTTTAAAGTGGACCTGGGGAGCAGACATTTTTGAGAAAATAAGTGGCATTTTCAATCTTGCTTTTTTTCCTCTTTAGTTCAAACGAAAGTTGGAGACAGCTGTGGAGGAAAGATGCGTAAAGGGGAAAAGGATGTTGAAACACAGAGATTATGCTTTCTAGGGTGCCATAGTAAGTACTGCTCGCCTGGCTTCTGGTTAGAATGTCCTTTTTTAACCAGCTGACAGTTTTGTGCGTGACACCTGCGTGTCATGAAGGGCAGCAGGTGGAAGAAGAAGTGGCAATATGCCCAGGACATAGCAGATGCCCTGAGAATGTACCCAGATCACATGCAACTGTCGTGGTCACTTCTTTCTCAGGAGTGTGGAATAAGAATGCCCTATTTAGCCAGGGATTCTTTCCATAAGAAATAGCTGTATAGGATGGTATTGTTTTTCCTTCTCAGGAATCATTGACTAAAACAGGAAGCTGTTTATTTAGGTGATCCGTATGTTACCAGCTGATGTACAAAGGACAGTGCTGTCTGAACTGACCTTTGCTGGGGTTCATTTCCCTCTTGCCAGGCAGGTAGAATTTGTGCTAAGGTGACCTTTGCTAAAAGGACAGTAAGGCTAAGATTATACAGTTCCAGAATAACTCAGCATTAAGTAGCTCAAAATGTGGAATGAGTTTTCAGTCGCTCCTCTTCCTCTACCTACGCAGTGTGCAGGTGTGTTTTTCCAAAGAGCTCAGCACGCTGAACAGGCTTTGGGAGTAGAGATTTTTTAAAACTCTACTTAACGTTTCTTTGTGCTTGAGAATCCTACTCTAAGCTCATTTTAAAATCTGCCTGTAGGAACTGTGCTGAGCTTGGCTGAAGAATCTCTTTTCCTGGCCAGTGCGGTAGCATTTATGATCCAGAATTGTCTAAAGGGCTTGGCATGTGGCCTGCTCAAGATTATCTAGACATTTCTTGATGTATTATGTAAAAATGTGATTCCCCTCACCCTCCAAATGCATTGTATTTGGATGCTCCATTCCACTTCCAGAGTGTTTGTGTTGTGTATTGGGAACTGGCAGGTGTTTATTTTTATTTTCAATGCAAGAGTTAGGTAACTGTTCACTGTTGAACACTGGGTTAGGAACAATGGTGGCCAGCCTATGTTATTTCTCTGCCAACTGTAACTTTTAAATGGAGAAGGGAATTGACACGCCTTGAATGTGAGAATTCATGGCCCAGAACAAATGTGTGGCTCAACAAGTGTTTTATTTTTCTTCTGCTTCTCTCACTTGTAGTGAGGCTTCAGGAAAGTGTATTTCAGTTGTGCGTTTTTTCTCTCTGGGCCCATTTGTCCTGTCACTCGCGGTGCATGTCATATACCCACGATTTTTCTGCATTATTCCAGAGAGGGGAGAATGTCAACATTTTGAGAGGGGACATTTGAAGGGCAAAATGAAGCAGGCTGTTTTATGTCATGGGTTTACAGAACCATATTACGATTTTTGTGGCTGTGTTTCCTCTCATATGAGTTCTCTTGAGATAGAGTCACAGCAAGTTTGTGTGTGCGTGTGTCAGGGAGGTGGATCTACACAATGCACTTTGAAATGTCATCGGTAAAGTTACGTAAATTTGTTCTCGAGGTTGGAAAATACATTAGGGTCGAGTTTAATTTTCTCTTCTGTTTCCAGAAGCCCAAGATTTCTATCAGTTTGCTTGAGGGATTGTGCGTGCAGGTGTGCCTTTGATGGACAATGTGCGTGGTCCCTGGGCCAGGTAGGCAGACTGGCTCCTCTCCGTTCTGTCAAAGCAGAGCTTCCCTTGGAGGGAAAATGTTGTCCTCTTCCATGCAGGGGACTTTTTGGTGAAGGGGGTGTGTGTTGAGGGGTATGACAACCAGGAGGAGTATGGTGTATTGTTTTTGTTTGAAGAGGAAGTTAGCAGGCAAGTTAGCAGTGTTTGTAGCCACAATACAGATAGCTGGTTTTGAAAGCGTCTGTGTGCTAGCTGCTTTACCTGGAAGGAGGTATGGAGGGGTCATGGCCGCACGCACACAAATACAGGTGCCATTCAGAGGGTTAGGGGGGAGTGGAGTGCTGCTGGCCACCTTGTGCTGGTGAGGCTGTCTCTTGGCTGGCAGATGTTGTCATGGTATGGACCAGTCTTTGCACATTCGATCCAGCCCATGTGCTCTTGTTCCTCTCCATCTTCTGCTGCCCACCTCTGCTGGGTGTCCCGAGCTGGACACTCACTGGAGCTGGGCTCCCCGGCCGCACCAGGAGTTACTTTCATCGGCTCCTCTGTGTGATGAACTGAGGGTAGTAAGGAAGGGTAGTAACCCAGCCCACAGCGCAGATCCCTCCCTTGTGTCCTTGGTAGCCTTGGATGCTGAAGTGAACTAGAGGGTGAGCAGTACACGGCTGTCCGAAGCACTGAGGGTCATGTGCTACAGGAAACTCCACCACAGCCTCCTCTAGGCTGGTTCCTACCCTTATCTGGATGTATGCTGTCTTCAGATCTTATTTTATTTCTTTAAACTCCGAGTAGCGCTCCTTGTCACTTCATACGAAGCCAACCGGCTCCACAGCCAGTTCAGCACGGTGCTGCCAGGAGATTCTCCTGCCTGCGGTCATGTGTGCAGACACGGTCCTAACAAACATTGAGGAGACCTCGACTGCAGCTCGCACCCCCTGTACCTATTTATTCCCAAAGGAACAGGCAGTTGGGAAGGCTGCTTCACCTTAGGGATCTTTTTTTTTGGTTGGAGGGTTAGCATGTTAAAGTGGGACAGCGGGAAGGCTACAAGGTCTCTCGGGATAGCTTTGTAGTGCTGGAGCGGGCTGAGAACCAGATCTAGCAGAGTTTCCATCCATACCTGGCAGATGGGATCATGGCACACATGCTTTGTAGTCTGTGCATTGCTGCCCTGTTAAGAAAATATTTTATTCTCTACAAACTAGAGCCCAAGTGCAAACGGGCTTGGCGTGACTGCAGTATGAACAAGGGACCGATGCAGAGGGCATACTGGTATGGTAGTTCAGGTGCACCTCGAGTTGTTAAGGGGCTGAAATGGATGCTTTCAAGCAAATTTTCATGACCTGGCAAAGTTGTTAATGAGAGAAGAAAAACTGAAGTAGTTAAACTGTGCTGTTGGGTTTTTTCCCTTCTTATCTGTGTGGGTTTTTTGCACTTGCCATTTACAGAGAAAACAGACGGAGCGGTTTCGTTTTCCATCTCCAACAAGAACCCTGTGATGTAACACTCCTGATAACCGCAGCGATGTCACGCTGCGAGTCGCAGAAAGTCGTTCTCGGTTTTCTGTAAGTGTAAGACTGTCACTTGTGGAATGCTGCGAAAGCGGATACTGCGTGCCTGCTCCCCCCCCCTTTCCATTTCCCTCCCCTTTCCGTTTCCCCCCCTTTCTATTCCCCCCCACCCTTTCCCATTCCCCCCCACTTCCCCCCTTTCCCTTCCCGT
>NW_009195484.1:0-5318 GCF_000690835.1 Fulmarus glacialis | reverse complement strand
TCGTGGATTGAGATAAAGACAGTTCAATAAGTGATAGAAAATAAAGCCAAATAGTAGTAGTAATAGTAATAATAATAATAGAATATACAAAGCAAGTGATGCACGATGCAATTGCTCACCACCTGCCGACCGATGCCCAGCCAGTCCCTGAGCAGCGATCACTGCTTCCTGGATCACGCCTCCTAAATTATATACTGAGCATGAAGTCATATGGTATGGAATACCCTGTTGGCCAGTTTGGGTTAGCCGTCCTGGCTACGTTCCCTCCCAGCTTCTTGTGCACCTGGCAGAGCATGGGAAGATGAAAAGTCCTTGACTACTGCAAGCACTACTTAGCAACAACTAGAACATCAGTGTGTTATCAACATTCTTCTCATACTAAATCCAAAACACAGCACTATACCAGCCACTAGGAAGAAAATTAACTCTACCCCAGCTGAAACCAGGACAACCGGAGAATCACAAAATCAAGAGAGAAGGGCAACAGCTTTGTCTTTGATCAATTGCTGCTGTCTGTTTTTGAAGATGGTCCCTCCAGACAGGCTGATGTGATCCCAGCCTGTGCTCTGTCTGTATTAAAGAAGCACTATCCAAACTTGTCTTCAGAGTTTCAGCCGTGCAGGCTTTCTGCAGTAGTGCCCTAGTAAGGAGAGGGTGTGACCACATACTGTGTACAGAAGCAGGGACCAGGAAACACAGTTGCTTTCTACTGCATGTTCTGTTAAGCTCAGGGAGTAGAAGACCTGTCTCTTCTCCAGCACCTCAGTTTTGCATTTGGGAAGCGGGGGAAACAGTGTTCCTTTGAAGAACACTTTGACTGTGATGGGGTTAGGAGAGAACCAAAAGGAAACACTGCTGCTGTAGCTAAATAGATGCCAACCTCCTTCCCAGTGCTGGATTGATGCGATATAAAATACACAGTTGTAAACTCCGTAACCTCACAAACTAGCACAGTATAAGATTAGAGGCACCACCTTAACTCTGCTCCCTTGCGAGTGTGCATCACAACACATCTCTGATGACATGATTATATATGGCTTCTAAAATAATATAATATCAGGCAGTTTTGTTCTACAGCCTTATTTATTACTTCTGAGTCTGTTGTCTCTATTTAATCTTTTCCTGCCTGGAAGAACATCACTCCATCAGTGAATCAGCATCTCCAGAGAGGAAACGAAATGGATCCACGTTCATAATATACAGCAAATCACTGTCTTAACACTCAGTTAATGTTCCACAGTGGATTAAGAATTATTGTCCTAGTATCTCAGCTTAGTCCAGATTTAGTGCCCCAGTGGAAGAATTAAGGAGTAGATGAAACAGTGCATGTAAAGCTAGTTTCCAGAGCAATAGAGGAGCATGTTGCTATCACAGTCACTAAGGCAGGTACATAAAAATCAAGGAGATGTCACAAAGTGGTTCCCTTTTCACAAAAGCTTGAGTAAGGGGAAAAAAATGCATTTGGATACCACGAGAGATTTCAGTGGTATTGCTGGAAAGCAAGCAAAGATAAGCTGTTTAAACAAAATTATTTTAATGAGTGCAATTATAGACAGAAATATGACTAGTGCCTCCATGGTCCATGCGTTGTTATGCATCATCTGGTTTGGTACTGCCTGGATTGGCTACAAAATGCCTTACAGCAGCTGACGCACATGTCCTAAACCTTTACTCACAAGGGATTCCCCCAAGAGGTGAGGTCTTCAGTGAGGATCTAAATTTGAGAAGGATTTTCTCTCAAATTCCTACCTCTATCGAAGGAATATTCCTGCAGCTCCATATCTGGCCACTGCTCTCCCTTTCTCTTTTCTGCCTCTGACGTGCTCTTGCAGGTTTGTGATGACTAAGGGCTGTTGAACTGAGTGTGTTCTGATGGGATCTGAACTGTAAAACCCAGGAAGAAATGCCTCTTTGGAGCTTCATATGATCCTCACTCTTCCTGCAGCTTCAAATATCAGCTGTGCAACAGTGAGCTCACACATCTGACTCACCGCTTCTAATCTATTTCCCTCAACTCAGCTTTGCTTTGGGAATATTGCCACCCCCACGTCTCTTGCTGACTGAACACCAAGCAAATTAAATCCTGATCTTTCTCTTTGACTGTCTCCTCTTGTTCTTTTTATTTTTTCTAACTAAGATGCTGCCATGTCCCTTTTCCTTCAGGTAAGTAGCCAGACAGCTCCAGTTGCTCTCTGTACACTTTTGCACATTAGGCTATGCTTAAATACCAATGATTCTTCTTCTGCAACGTTTCTAAGACTCAGGACAGATCATGCTCTTGCCCACTTTTACCTTATCTTCTGCTTGATGTTATCTCCCCCCTTTCTGGCCTCTCTGACACTGCAGCCAAGCCAAAGCACAGCTTCCAGATTAACCTCATGCCCTGCATAATGATAGTATCATTGACACTTACTTTTCCCTCCTCATCCTTGATTTCCCACTACAGCATTATTTTCTACACATCTCTGCTTTTTACAGTGCCTTTATCATCCTGTTTATCTGTTTCTGACATTTACTTTGCTGTTCTCCCCTCCATTCCAACAACAGTGCTGACGCTGAGCACCAAGTATGACTTGTTTGTCACTTTATCCTCCTTCTTTCTCTCATGCTGCCATGACATAAGTGACTTTTTTTTTTGACTTGGCAGATCAGTGACTCTCCATTTGCCAGTAGAGCTGTCTCTGTCCCAGGACTCATGCACAATGACACATATTACCCCATCTTCCTTCAAATCCCTCTTCAAAACCTATTTCCCTTTAAGACAGACATCATAAAACTAGCATAACCAATATACACAATAACATTGGGCTTGCTGAGGGAACTACAGCCATGCATTTCTTCCTTGTGCTGCTAAAAAAAAATCTGCTCAGTAACACAAAGGGAGACGATAAATGGTGTCACTGGGCATGGCATGATACACAGTGACTAAGAAAGAAACCTCAAGGTTTTAAGTTCATTCTGAACTCATCGTCTCTTCACTGAACTATACAATGTCTACATTGAACTATACAGTTGAACACACCACTACCAGCTCCATTACCATCACCCATTTTACACACCCATTCCTGGGAGAAACACATGGCGCTGCTGGTTCCACCAGAATACATGACACATCTTCCACTGACCCTGTGCAAGCTAAGCATTGGCATAGGCTTACATGATGCGATGTGTTGGTCTCTTATCCATTTCTATAGGTTAGTTGTTTACTAGCTGTACTAATTACATTTTCTGTTATCAGTTCTTCCATGTCTCTACACTTGCTACTGTAAACTGATACCAGGTACATTCAGGAACTGTCCCATTGTTAGGCTGTCTCCTTCTAATCTGGTTTAGAGAAAGATGAAGGGAATGCAGTTTACTTATTACACTAACATGGGGTTTCTTCCCAGAGTCCCAGGAATGCCCAAGGCTCATATTGTCTTCCTGTTACCACATCAGAAGGCCTTCTGATGAGTCAATTTTTAATACTAGCAAGTGGGCCATCACTGTGAAGTTGGTCCCTCATGTTGCTGCTCAGTGCAACTCATGCTATTTTGTCATGGGTCTGACCTTGACCAGCAAGTGGGCTGATAAGTGCCTTTACAGAAAGTGTAAATAGTTGGAGTTGGGGAGAAGAATAGGAATAGAGTGCTTGTGCTACTAGCTCAAGTCAATCATACATCATTTCTGCTCTTCCTTTTCCATGCTAGTCCATGCCTCATGCCAGGAGACTTTGTTGTCCGAGAAATGGAGGGACATTCTTCCCTGGCAGGGAGGTAGATAATGCTGCTAGTGTAGAAGAATGAAGTGGACTCTTATGAGCTCTCTGCCTGTGTTTTCCACCCTCAGTGTTCTGTGATTCATCTAATTAAGGTACCCAGCCTGGAAAATGAGACAATTTGGAACTTCTACTCATTAGCTGGGTATGAATGGGATTTTTTTTTCCTCTTGACTGTCTTCATTTTATCTGCGGCAGTTCTTCATGACTCAGACCCCAGAAGGGCTCGTGATTGTGTGGGTTGCCTCTGGCAAAGGCAAGTAGCTTGAAAGTAAGTGTCTGTCTGTCTGACTTTTACTTCTCTCTGAAAACAAACCCTGAAAAGCCTATTCCCTGTGCGGCTGACCCAGCTGCCATGTCTCGCCTGCATGTTGGGTTACAAGATGATTAATCTCCTTCTACATAGCTCAGTACTTAAACCATATGTGAAGGGGGCACAAGGGCTTTCAGATAAAGCAGGGATAAAAAAAGACTTGTTTTACGCTTAATGAAGAAATAATTTCCTTAAGAACAAAAAGCTCCTCGCAGCCAGTGCTTATAAATTGCTTAATTGGAAATACGCATAACAGTCCTACGAGGATTATCTGAGTGCTTCTGGCTGGAATTAGAGTCAGGAAAGAAAAGTTATTTTAGAGATACTAATAAACCAGAAGGTTCTGAAGGCTTCTGGGATATATACAGATGTTTTATTTTAGGCTTTGCATATAAAGCTGATTTTTAACCGATTTGTTATTGGTTTGCAAGCTCTGCTGATTAGCCTTGAGGCAGAGAGGAATGACAATAAAGGGACAGACCCGCAGATCAGAGGGCGATAGCTCCAGAAAGCTATACTGATTTTTGTTAGCTGAGACTTTAGGCTATCAGGCCTGCTACCACTGTCTAGGGAGCTATCTGAGATTTAATCAATGTGTCAGAAACACAGCTAAAGACATCTTTGCAGTACCTTTCCTTGCTCCTGATAGGTATCAACCTCCTCAGCAATCCTTTGCTTTCTGCAGAAGATGACCATGATCATGGGCAGGCTCCTTGCCCAGCTGCAGTGGAAATGCCTTCCTCCATGTCCTGCCACAGTCAGCCTCACCAGCCTTCTCTTCAGAAAGGGGAGAATGGTAGCTCTTGCAGCTCTACCACCTCCGACTCCTCTGTCCAATGAGCTTTTTTGCGCAGGAATAGTGCACCAGCGGGGCTGCCTCAGACACTTGGATTTTACGTGCTCTGCTAAATGCAAATATGGAGCCTCTCAGCCACCCACCCCCAGCTTCAGCCACCACAGCTTCTCCTGTCTCTTGGAGACAGCAAAGATGAGAGGACTGGAAATGGCTGGCTGCTCTTCAGGGATGAAACTCATCTCTGCCCAGCGACTCCCCCAAGACCCATGCAAAACAACTTGCTTCTGTTCATAGCTCTTTGTTTAGAGCCCAGCTCCAGGGTCAACTTCTAGGCCCTTCTGTTGCTGGAATAAACCCTAAATCTTTGGTGGCTGACAGTAAAGGCACCTGCACTACCTCCCTGTAAGTGGTTTTGCTTATTTCGATTTGGTTTGGACACTGCGTCCAAAAGT
>NW_009195483.1:0-5066 GCF_000690835.1 Fulmarus glacialis | reverse complement strand
TGGGATATAAGCAGATCACAAAGAAGTGATAGGAACTCATCATATAACACCGGATATTCAGCTGAGTGAATAAATATACTGTCTTTCTGCCAAATTATTTATGGTTATTGAAACAAAGGGAGCATTTTAATGGATAAATTACATTATAAGGCTTAGAACTATTATAGTCCTATCTAACTGTGCAGGTGATGTCGTTTATGATTATGAGAGGCGGAGAGAAAAACTGCAGACACAAACGTTTTATTTTTGTTTAGCTGAAGGAAGCAAGGCGTGTATGGGTATGAGTCTCACAAACGTGCACAAAAATGTATGCATGATTTACAGCAATTATGTATGTAAACTTGATAGTAATGCATGTGGCAGATGACTAAAGACCTAAGGGGTCGCTTGCATATGCAAAATTATCCACTGATTGTTTGGACCCAGTTTTCACACTATGATGTGACCAGATTAACTCCCACCCCTGTAGAATTGAGATCCTTAGAGGATACTGTAGGGGTTTTCTCCCATCTCTTTAAACAAACATTCTTTTTCATCCACCTGTGTTACACATAAAAATGTAAAGGAGAGTAAAAATAGCTAAACTGGAATAGTGCTTTGGGCTGCCTGCATTGCCATCATGTCTTGTACAGTAGTTAGATCTGATCTTCAGAAAAAAGTGGAAGAAATTCTGCAGGAGGCACTTGTAGGACCTCTCCTAAGCTTATATAGCTCATCGTTTTCATTTGAAATCTCCTTCTATTAGTATTTCATAATTTCACAGTGGAAAGAAATCCACATGGCAGAAGGATGAGAACAGCAGGATTTTCTCTTTGTTTACCTTTTATGCAAGGTAGCTGGAAAGGTAAGTAGGGTTTCTCTGGGTCTAGGGAGGATTTGGTTGATTTTTTTACAAAGGTTTTCTATGTTATTGTCACTTCAGCATGTTCACTTTCATCCAAAATCAGTTCAGCTTGTGTTGAGAACTGAAAGAGATTTCCAAAACTTCTGTAAGGGTCTCAAGCTTATATGATGACAGTATTTTGATATCAGTGGGTCTCACTGTGGTTCCACTATTTTTTAATTTGATTAGCCCATATAAGCCAAATTTCGCAAAGGCTTCCTGTTCTCAAAGACTGTAATTTTTCTCCCAATTTCATTAAATGCCTAAGGAGTAGAGAAGAGAGGCTTCTACTCTACTGCCGCCACTGAAGAAATATGGAACATCTCAGGAGCATTCGGAAGGCCTCACTTTTTCTATCAGAGCTCAGTCTTCCTGAAAACCAGAAGATGCAACCATGAGACTCTCTCCCAAGGAAACCATCCTTGCACGCTCACAGACTTACTTGGTTTTCTTGGATGAATGTCCAGTGGCCAAATGTTGCTCCCCCCTGCATTATGCTGATGTAACTGAGTGAGGCATTTGGCTTGTTAACTAGTAAGCATAAAATACAATTAATTGCAAGGGTCCAGAGAAATCTCAACTGAGGAAGCTGCTTAGAGCACTGCAGCTACTTAAGTATTTGCAGAGGAAATACTTTACCATTTTATGGGCCGTTAGATTCTTAGGTGGCAAGAGGTTTGACAGGGCTGACACTGTGCATGGCCCCAACATGCTCGCTGGCTGGACAGGTCCCTTCCCACTCATTCCCCCACCCTTTAGACAAGGAGGCCAAGACACAACGTTGTGGGACTTGCTAAAGTTCACAGAGCATCTCTGTCACACAGCTTTGAATCATAGCACTTGGTCTCAGCGATCTGCTCCTCTCTTCTGAAATGAGAGTATCACATGCTAACACACATACTCATTTAGATCTCAGTCCCTAATGTTGATTTACCCATAGGGTCTCAATTTCTCCTCCCTTTATTCCCACATATGCTCTTTTTTCCCCCCATATAAGACAGAGTCATGCACCATCATCAAACCCTGAATAGCTCTGCATGTGTTCAACTTGACATGTGGGAGTTCTGCAGGGGATGTGTGTTTATGGAGGATTAGGGACTTGAAGTAGGTGGCACTTCATGATTTTGCTGACTGAACGATACAAGCTCCTTTGCAAATTAGCCGTCGGGACCATACTGCATTTGTCTGGAGGTGGCACTAGTTTGAGTGGTCCTGAATGTGGAATGAGCTCTTGTTATCCTGACTCCAAAATTGTTTTCTCTGAGGTTTGATACCACAGTGTCTGCTGGTCTGTGATGCTAGTGTATTATGTTGTTATCATGTGCTATATTCTTATCCTAAAACCACAATAAATAAAAAATCTTCAGTGTAGAGAATGAGGACAAGTCGGACAAGCCTGCCTGCTAAATTACTTTCCATTCCTGTGGTGGTTTCTCTGTGATGGGATTAAAAGAGGTTGTCAGTGTATGCTCATCCAGTAACTCCCTACCCTGTCCCCTGGCTAGGTATAAATAAAGGCTTGGCAGGTTCTGCTACAGCGTCTTGTTTAACCTCTACAAGTACCAATATTTACTCAGAAATTTAAAACAATGCATTCAGCCTTCTCTTACTGGAGGGCAACAGGAGTACAAAGTGGCCAGTCATGTCCATGGCATGTCTGCTCTCCCCGTGGGGTTTCCCTTGCGTTATCTCTTGGCTGTCTCCTTTTGTTTAACTTAAGAACTGAATTATGAACTGCTCAGGAATTCCAGACCCATTACCGCAGTCTGCTTTGCAGAAAACTCTCTGTTAGGTATTCAGTGATTGCCTTTCCCTTACCCCCCGGAATGGAGTTAGAAATGAGACATTTGCCATTCTGTATTTTCCAGCAGTTGAGTATCATGATAGCCACACTCGCAAATCTAGAGAGTTGTGTCCATGCTTTCATTATGCAAACCTTGTTCTCTGGTTCCTCTAACTTTTGCTGTTGCTGTTGTTGAAAGTGCAATGGATTTAATCATGTGTATGGGTAAAAAAGCGTAGAAGAAAAAGCTTGGAAATTCTGCATATTAAAAACAAAATTAACTTATTAAATTTAAAATAATACTAGTATTGCACTGCATTTCCCCCACATTTTCTCATTACAGAAAAGGGATTAAAATCCTTACACGGCCATGTGAATGGGGTTGTTTTCTAAAAAGTGCATTTTTACTCAAAGAAACAAAAAATCTTCATCACTGAAATGGTCTTTATCAGGCAGCCTGGAATGAAAATATGCAACTTGAGAAAGCCACTGAGTATACAGCAGCAAAAAAGAGATTATAGTACCTCTGCATGGTCTATATATTGAAGCAGACCGCTCTGCCCATTCCTTTGTTCCCTGAATCCCTAGAGCCTTCCCCCCCTTTCACCATGACACTTCTGCAATCTCTTTAAGCTGGTACGGCTTCCTACCTGCCTCAGTCTGTCTCATTGCTGCCCTCCAGCCCTGGCACTGCAATCCACTCTGCTTGCTTTTATTTTTTTTACCCTGACCATTGTCTGTCCCCCTGTCCCCAGAGGGGCTTAGGGATTAGCATGTCAATGCACCAGA
Source organism: Fulmarus glacialis (assembly GCF_000690835.1). Taxonomy (NCBI): domain Eukaryota; kingdom Metazoa; phylum Chordata; class Aves; order Procellariiformes; family Procellariidae; genus Fulmarus; species Fulmarus glacialis. The sequence continues at coordinate 1,611 of NW_009195483.1, read as the reverse complement.
ATTGGGCTCTGGGCTCCAGGCTGGAGTTAGCAGTTCTGAGCTGGGTTTTAAGAACAGAGGTCGCAAGGGGCATCTGGCACAGCAGGGTATCACACGTAAGACAGGTAATAGGAAAGAACAAAAAAATCGGTACATCTAAAATCCCACCTCTCTTGAAGACCTAGGTTCCTTTTGGAAACTTGAATTCACACCCTCAAACTCCATCATTTAGAGCTTTAATTCATGTATGACCAAGTAGAAGGAGGATGGCAGGGAAGAACAGCCTGTTGAGCTGTTAACCTTGCTTGACAAATAAGAAACCCAGACTCAGTTCCCTCCTCTATGTTAGGGACTCAACCTCAATAGCCTTGGTGTGGTGTGCTGGTTTTGGCTGGGGTAGAGTTAATTTTCTTCGCAGTAGCTAGTATGGGGCTATGTTTTTGGTTTGTGCTGAAAACAGTGTTGATGACACACAGATGGTTCGTTACTGCTGAGCAGTGCTTAGACAGAGTCAAGGCCTTTTTGCCCCCTCCCCCCACCCCACCAGCGAGTAGGCTGGGGGGGCACAAGGAGTTGGGAGGGGATACAGCTGCGACAGCTGACCCCAACTGACCAAAGGGATATCCCATACCATGTGACATCATGCTCAGCATATAAAGCTGGCGGAACAAGAAGGAAGGGGGGATGTTCGGAGTGATGGTGTTTGTCTTCCCAAGTCACCGTTATGCGTGATGGAGCCCTGCTTTCCTGGAGATGGCTGAACACCTGCCTGCCGACGGGAAGGAGTGAATGAATTCCTTGTTTTGCTTTGCCTGCGTGCACGGCTTTTGCTTTCCCTATTAAACTGTCTTTATCTCAACCCATGAGTTTTCTCACTTTTGCCCTTCTGATTCTCTCCCCCATCCCATTGTGGGGGGAGTGAGCGAGCAGCTGTGTGGGGCTTAGTTGCCTGCTGGTGTTAAACCCCGACATGTGGACACTATCTGTTGAAGTTAGACTGTTCTGCATGGCTGTCATGGAGCTAGAAGATGAGGCAAGGAGATCCATCGTGGCAGATTAAATCATCTGTGAGGGTGGAAGAGGGCCTAAATTTTGATGCCCTCTTTGGAGCTATTGGACAGTAAATACCTGTTTTGTAGAAAACGGATATAATAAGGAAGCTGTAGCCCCAGGACATCCCTTGCGGGAGAAGTGAATGGGAAAACTGCACAGCCGACAGCAAAGGAGAAAAGCACAGGGCTTGGTTTAACTGCAGATGCCAGGGGGTCTTCTGGAGCAGTGAGACAAGAAGGCAGGAAATTCAGAGATGTGGGACGGTATATGGTTGTGGGAAAGCAGTGGTCACTCCAGCCTATGGGCCTTTCCACTGGCCATCCAGGGACCTAACTGTGCTTAAGTGTGCATCTAGGCATCCTAATTCTGCTGGTTACCATTAATGGTTGTGACTGTAGTGCCATTTCATTTTTTAACCTTTCTAATGATCCAACCCCCTAGTGCATGCTATGTGTGTGCGTCTAGTGAAGTCCCCTTGTCATAAAAGAAGCTGGCAGGATGGTCTGCGAAGGGTCTGGAAATCACTCTCCTGCTTTTTTATCTGAACTTCTTGGTGATATTCTCAGTATGTGTTCAAGA
>NW_009195482.1:335-3517 GCF_000690835.1 Fulmarus glacialis | reverse complement strand
CCTCTGGCTTAGGAAATGTGTGTTTCACTGGTTTTCCCTGGAAAAGCCTGTCAGAAGATTGCACGTCTGATCAAATACAGCAGTCCGGGCTCTCCTCGGCCGTCAACACAGCCTTCCCCACGGGAATCCCTGCTCCTGGAGGCTTCGGGCAGCAAGGAGAAAGAGCAGGTTCAAATCTGTGAAACTCCACCACTGATCTGCATCAGGCGCTGCCTTCAAAACATGCTTTCTCTCCAAGTACTTTCTACCTCAATCACAAATAATATTTCTCGTAAGTGTAACCTGTCTTGGCTGAGAAGCTTCAAGAGAGACGCTACTAGCCACAGAAATCTGTGGTTTTTCACTAGTCCCGTCTCCCTTTGCTTTCTTTTCTCCTTTCCTTTATCAAGCGTGCACATACAAGTATGCACGCAGGTATGCACACAGGTATGCACACAGATATGCACACAGGTACGCACACAGGTATGCATGCAGATATGCACGCAGATATGCACGCAGGTATGCACGCAGATATGCACGCAGGTATGCACGCAGGTACGCACGCAGGTACGCACACAGATATGCACGCAGGTATGCACACAGATATGCACACAGGTATGCACGCAGGTATGCATGCAGGTATGCACACAGATATGCACGCAGGTACGCACACAGGTACGCACACAGATATGCACGCAGGTATGCACACAGATATGCACACAGGTATGCACGCAGATATGCACACAGGTACGCACGCAGGTACGCACACATGCACACACAGATACGCACACACATATGGGCACACTGACTGTATTTCACAGGCAAGGGAATAAATGCGTGCTCACCAAATATGCTACAGAGCGTGTGGGATGGATCTTGGTTGCTGAGGCGGGACGGGGTGCAGAGCTGCTCCCTGAGATTCCCCGCCAGCTCGCGGCTCAGGGAGGGATCCCCACCATCCCGCCCGCTCCTCTGCGGTTTGCCCGAACAGCGCCGGGTATTTGCAGTCGGTGTCTGTCCCGACCAGCAGCGACCCAGAGCTGGCCATGTCTCTTCACAGCTGGTGCTGCCTCGGGACAACCCAGGCAGTCAGAAATAACAGCGAGCACCAGCTTAACTCGGTCAGGGCCTCCCACTTGACGGGGAAGGGAATAACTGCTTTCCTCCAGGGACCCAGATACGCCAAGCAGCACCTGGGCAGAATAGCCCGGGCTCCGGTAGACCAGCGCCGCTCGCCTGCCTGCTGGCAGAGGAGTCAGGACGGCTATTTTTAGGGCAGAAAGCACAGTCGGAGACCTGCCTGGTCAGGAGCTGCTCTGGGGAAGCAGCTTGCGGCACAGCCTGGCGCCAGCGTGGCGTGCAATTCCTATGCCATTTGCAGTGGCACCTTTAAAAGAGAGCTTGTCTTACAGATCGTTGTGCAAACCGAATCAAACTCGCACTTTTCTCCTTTTTTCTCTTTGCATAGATCGTTTTACCTGTCATTGCAAAGGGCCTTCATCTGCTAAGTGTTTGGCACAACAGAAGAGAAGTGCAGAAGAGGATGCTCTGCTGCTGAGCTAACGCTGCCACCGTTTTACGAAGCCCTTGCAGGGGAAGGTAGCCGAAGGCTGTAGGCTTGAGTGAGCCTTTTTGCCTCTCCCTTTGGTTTCTGCAACCCCCATTTCTTTTGTGGGTATTAGAAGTGTTTCACATGGTCGCTGTGAGGAGCGAGTTCATGAGTGTCCTCTGGGCAGTGGGTATTGCCAGCCCCCGCAGGCCAGCGCAGCCTCATTTCTAACCAGGCAGTGGCGTGTGGAGGACCTTGCTTTTGCACGGGAGGCTCTTCAGAAAGTCCCTGGTCCACGAACAATGGCTGATATTTTCAAAATGTGTCTTGCTAGGAACCGCAGGTGTCTGGCACACCTAAAATCAGCTGTTCTGTAGGATGCTGACCCACGTACTTAGGTGTCTGCCTCTGTGTGTTGCACCCCTGATGAAGGCAAGCTCTGTTGTACCTTTGAAGAACCAGAAAAAAATGTTCTCCTGCTTTGCGGGGATGTTTCCAGATATTTCACTGGTGGCTGTATAGCCATGTACAAACTGCAGCTTGGGCTGGGATTGGAGGGAGGACAGGCAGTAGTCTTCTCTTTTGGCACTTTCACTCTTTAAGCTCTGAAACAGAGGGAGAACAGTCAACACAAGCAGTGGTTTTTCAGGGGCATCTCCTAGCTTGGCTCTGGGCACCGTTGTGCAAAGGCATTGACAGACACCGACGGAACGACAAGTCCTGCCTTGCCTTGAAGCATTTGCACCATGAATAAGGTTAAGAAATGGGGGATGTGGAAGCAGGGAGAGATCCAGAGCTGTGAAGTGATTTTCCTGAAGGCAGCACTGAAGGTCAGTGGCAGAAGGACAGTTAGGTTTTGTGAACCCTCATCCAATCAAAACTCCAGATCATCCTGCCTGTCAACAGGGGGAAAGCAACCCCAGCGAGGTGTCATCTGATGCACCACCCCAACGGCGCACTGAGTGACAGTGCTGCCTCTCCCACATATAGTACAACAATACCACAGAATGATATTTTCATTTCTGAGATGAAATTTGTTATCACCCATTCCTGACCTTCACTGGGACATGACCAACAATACTGAAGAAAAAATGCACTGTGGAAAATATTCTGGTCAGCCCAGATAGAAAACTTCTGGAGAAAAGAGCAAAGCACAGAAGGAGCAGTGCAGTGCCCATGCAGTGCGTGGCCTGGGTGTGCGGCTGGGCACGAGCATCCCCGTGGGAGCAGACCATCCCCATGGGAGCAGACCATCCCGTGGGAGCAGACCATCCCCATGGGAGCAGACCATCCCCACGAGAGCAGACCCAGCAGGGCAGCCCGCAGGCACACCGCTGCTTCACCCACAGGTGCTGGACCCATCGAGAACTCACCCAGAGCATCTCCAAACGACGCCTGCTTCGGCAAGTGTCTCCTCGCATAGAGAAGGGCTGTTAGCAATAAGGCAAGTACCCAATAAACTAATACTGGAATTGTTCGGAGAGACAAAAGCTCTTTAAAATATGGGCACAGGAACAGAAACGTGTTGCTTTGAGAAGTCTCTTGAAAACTTGTATTAACAGTGCACTGATAAAAAGGTCTTTTTCCAAGGGGAGGAAAGTGCAGGCGTTGGAGAGGGCTGGGTTGGCTGTTGAGCCTACAAATAATCATGAAT
>NW_009195482.1:0-316 GCF_000690835.1 Fulmarus glacialis | reverse complement strand
CCCCCCCCCCGCCGATGTACCTTCAATAATATTACAAATTATTCACTAAGCTGACTGAATCACACTGAGACTGCACAGAGCAGAATTTTAACAGAATTCTGACACGAGAGGAAAGCGAGTGGTAACAATTAATTATAGCGGCTACAAGCACATATGTTATTCTGCTCATGCCCTTTCAGGCAGTGTCAGTTACGTTATTTCTAATATTTACTACAGCCATTTCAATTATTTAATTTCCCAAGCAGAGTGAGCTCCCAGGCGCAGCGGAGCCCGCGTTGCAGCCGGCAGACGTGCCGGTGCGGCCGGGGGGCTGCGC
>NW_009195481.1:0-17087 GCF_000690835.1 Fulmarus glacialis | reverse complement strand
GAGGTCTTTTCCAACCTTCATGATTCTGTGATTCTGTGACAATAATTCCTTCTTGCCTCTAGAAACTGCAGGTTATCTTTCCCCTAAAGCGGGGGGAATAAGGAGAGGAGAATAGCTAATAGGCAGGAAGCCAAGACTAGCTTTTGTTTCCAGTCTGCTTTTCATCTATAACTTTGGGTGAAATGCAAGTAAATTAGCACTGGAGATGAATATGAAAGCTATGTACGTAACTGACATTAGAGATACTTTATAGCGGCATTCTTAAAAGTGCTTAGAAGCTGAAGTCACATTGATTGCGATGTCATTCAGTCACTGGAAATCCTATGGGGCATCCATATATTTCTTTGGGGGGCATAAATATCTTTTAAAATCTATCCTAATTATTTGTCTGTTCCTTCCATATGAATGCAAGTTGCAGAGATTTATACAAAGGAGATGAACTTCACCCACCTTCACGCATACTTAGGTGAAGCTTCAAACAGCTCAAACTTCATAAAATTGTCAGATGATTTTAAAGCTATATAAGACCTGTTGCAGACAGATAGCTTACAGGAAACAAGAGATAATATGAATTGAATTTGTGTCATGAAGTCTGTAACTGATCTGAACATGCTAATTTCTGTAAATGACGTTACTTTCAAGTGTGATAGTGGTGACAATTGTGAAGCCAGATGGATTAATAAATCTTTTATCTGTTTTAACCTGCCATGAGATTTCCTAATTTCATTTGTGGATACTCTTCTTGATCATTACAAATGTGCTTCTTCCCACGAAATTGAACGTTCTATGCAGTGCCCTGTCCAAAGCATCCAGGATGGAGTTTAACTTCCTACAGCGACACTCTCATTAAATTTAGAGCCTAATGAACAAAAGCTTTTGCCAAAAGGTGGCAATGTTCCACCAATACATCAAAATCAGGGACCTGGTGTACCATCATGACTTCTTTCTCCTATTTCTCAGAGTCCTACATACTTTGAAAGAAGGTAACTCTAAAGATAGAAGGAGATCGGCAACCAACCCAAATTCAACAGAAAATAAAATAACATTTGTCTCGGTATATTGCAAGACTACTTTCCTTGAAAGTTTCTCTTCCACTTCAGCCAAAGCTGCCAAGGACAAAATAGAGATGGGGTAAAAAACTGTTTTGTTTTTCCTGATTGTATTTAGTATAGGGAAGGATCCAGCACCCAGATCTTCTGGGTCAAAACAGTGCTCACATTTTTAATGCATTCTCATGCTGCAGTGGAACCATCTCATATTCCATCCAGGGGTCAGTTGGCTTTCTTTCCTTTGATTCATCCCATTTTAACTAGGTGAAATATTAGATGTCCTGAAAGTGAAGTGTAATCTGAAATGAATGTATCAGCCTTAACTTCTCTCTTTAGCGTCTGATGATGATTTTTTTCTTGTACAGCCAATACTTAATGCAAAAAAGACGTCTTCCTTCTGCCTTAAAAAGTTCAGCAGCCTGGCTAATTCAGAAATACAACACTCAGGATCCTTTGGATCAGACTGATTATAAGCGAGATCACACCCTGTGTCCCTAAGCAAAACCACATGGAGAAATGAGTACACTCAGTAAGAGAAATCTTGGTTCTGCAGGAGAGGTAGGCTCCTCTAAAATTGCATGGGTACCTCCTTGGAGAGGAGGACTACTGTTCTCCCTCCCTGATTTTGAAGCATAAGAAAATTTAGTTTTATGGACAGAAATTTACCATGCCATTTAGCTTCAGGGCCAGAGAATGGGTCCTGTCCCATTTTTCTAGTAGTGCAGACATAGCTGCAAAGATGAAGTCTCTCTCCCGTCCTATCCAACAGTGGCTTCAGCCATGGAGGAGTTACAGGTTTCAGGAGTCACTGAACTCTTCCGGGCTCCCCACCTACTCCTTGCATATATCATCAGATATATAATTAAACTGAATCATATATATGCATTGGCATTTTATTTTTATATATGTGCATACACATACACACACGTATACACACACAGATACAGAGAAGTAAGTCATCAGTTTTCCTGCCTTCTACCCAGCTTCACTCATAGTCTTCCAGGGTAATTTATAGATTCAGCATCATACATTTTCTGATTTTACTAAAGCAGAGAACTGACACTGAAATATTCAAATAAAATACGAAGGCCAATGCCTTTTATAAAAAGACTGTGATAATACAGACAGCTCTCACTGTGAGGCTGACAAACACATTTGCCCCCGTGTTTTCCGTCCACTTTGTTCTGCTTCACTCCTGATTTTCTGTGAAAGACACGCAGAAATCCAGGGATGGAACAATATCTTAAAGAAATGCTCAGCTTGGAGCCTCCCCAGCTTTGCTTACTGAGGTTACAGCCTTTCCCATAAGACCTTGTGTAATCACATCAGTTACTTTGATGGCTAAATAGACGCCTCCCTCAACACCCCCCGTGTACAAATAACACAGTCCCTGAAGGAAGAGTATTGCCAGAGTGGTGAGGGTTTGCTGAAAGGGGAAATAGAGATGGTAAAGGCAGTGAGGAGGTTTTTCCAACTATTTCTTGGGAGATAACTGGGCTGAGATATGTTTCTTTTGCACAGAAATAAGTGACTCCTCGAACCTTCACTTAGACGGGATGGAAAAGAATGTAAGTCCTGTGGTTTATTGCACTTTCTCTTCTTAGAAAAAAGGTAGTTTGTGGTAGGGTCTTCTATAAGATTCAGTGACCTTTTATGTGCCTAAAAAACATTGAAGAAACTTTTTTTCTGTGGCATGTAAAAGCAAATCAAAGTGGGGAGGGGGAGTGAATATTTATTCCCTCCAGTGCAATATGTTTGCACAGGAGTTTCCCCTATGTTTTTGACTTGTTATTTTGCTGAAATGAGTTAACTAGGGTCAAAAATAACACATAGAAGAGTGAATAGGTATATAAGAAAGTTCTTCTGTGCATAAAAATGGCAGAGATATATTTTATATACAAAGTTCAGATTCTTTAGTTATAATTTTTATTTCAAACACAGAAAAATTTCAATAACCTTAAGTTTTATAACATTACTCTCTCTTACATAAGTTTATGCTTAGTAATATTGTTCTGACTAACATTTATTTTTTGAGACTTAAGAAGAATGGATCTTATTTTAAATGGAATTTTTTTGTAAACAAAGGTTTAATTAAATCTTTTTTTGTTTGTGGAATATGTTGAACTGTGTTTGGTGAATGCTTTTATAAAGATAAACTGTGAGGTAGATACACTAATAGGTGACTGTTGGTGGGGAAGTAAATTAACGAATGTTGCAATCAAGAGGAGAACACAAATTTGGCTCTTTGGGATGAATTGGCAGTAGAAAACAAGGCAGTCTTTTAAAACTCACAGAAACAGGTCTCTGCTTTGGTGAAGCAGACGAGAGTAAGTATTTCAGATTTGCAGTTGAAGAAGCTGCAATAGCTTTTATCTGCTAGGAGTGGCATATGTGCGTTCAGTTCACCACAGAGACAACAGGTAAACCTCTACAGAAATGATTTTAAGTGGAATAGAGCTGTACATTATACAAAGGTGTTTCATTAGGATGATGAGGATGATAAACTGTGGAGTTAACCAGTACAGAGACCTAACAGAACCAGTTGCTCAGGAGGTTCTTGCCATGATACTGGTACTGTTCTTTTACCATGTTTCATAGGTTTTGATTTTTTGTTGAACTACATTTTTATTTTCTTTGTAATTGACTTGACCAGAGACTATTTTCCTTATTGATGGAGAAAAGTTCTTTGAAACGTGGATTTCTTTCCATAGGACAAAAAGGGCAAATGTTGAAGTAAATCATGAGAAGTGAGGAACCTAATACTGACATTAGGTATGTCATTATTCAATGACATTATTAAATGACATACCTGATGCAAATGGGTTGTTCAGAACTCACTTCTGATTAGATACATTTTAATTCATTTAGAAAAATATTTCTGGGAAGAAAACTGTGGCATACAAAAGACCATGTGATTTGAAAGTTTCATACGACTTGTGGAATCAACAAACTTCTGGCAACCGAAGTTAAAATTTAGATTGTATAAGATAAGTTTTTTTTTTAAAACTTACATGTTAAATGTTTTCTCACTGTATTTTATTAACAGGGTTGGGTTTTTTTCAGATTTTATTTAGTGGATGATTTGACTTTTGTAATGATCTTGGGGAAAAATGTTTCTCTTACGTTGTACCTAAAGTTTTGTTCTCCAAAACATATATTCAGCTTCTAAGGGACCTTTCTGTATCAAAATGTACATGATGAAACCAATCTTCAGAACTACAAAGTGACAAATCTGTGATAGTTTTAGTGCATTTAGTATCATTTCTGTCAATGATACCAGTCCAAAAATCCAATCCATGTATTTCACTGAGTTTCTCTAGTTTTTGTTTGTTGTTTAATCAAGTCATGTTAATATGAGCTAAAAGTTTATAGAACCATTAATCACGTTAACCACATTTGAAACACTGCTTACACGTGGCAAGAAAAAAATCTGGCATATTGGCAGTCTGGCCTTTACAGCCCTAAATCTCAAATGCAAAACCCCAAGTTGCCATTTAGCAATGCCATCTAAATACAATTGCAGCAACTCTTACATAGGTGTCCTTAACCTCTTGCAAATTTGAGGTAGTGAGAGCTTAGTTTTCATTCCTTAAGTGTGAAGAGAATTCAAATTCCATCTGTTTGCTGCAAAGCTTGAATATCTGTAACATCTGCAGGTGTTTCAGTCCAGCAATATAGAAAAGATGCAGCTAAAAATCACAACTTGTCCCTCTCCTGGCTGCTAAATGTAACCTGCAGCACATGCTCCTTCCTTCCACTGTTGTCCCTTTGGCAGCACCCAGCCTGCCAAGCTTGGGGAAATGAATTAATTTCCCTTCTTCCTTCTCCTTTTCCTCCTCCTCTTCCCCACTTCACGGGGCTGAAAAATGAGAAACTCACACTCTCTTGCCGTGCTTCTTAAATCTGCCCCCAGACCAGCTGATATTTCTTGGTATGGCACTTCTAAATCAAGATATATTCCATTTCACTCAGGGTTTCTAAGCACACATAGTATTCAGGTTAGGAGATGACCGAGTCCTAACCTGTCTCTTCTTTTTGTTTTTTAAAACTCCACACCTAAGCTTTATTGCCCTGTGTCCAGCAACTGGTCAATCTTCTTGATAACAGCATATGAAGTAGATTTTATCTCAGGTCTCTATGCAATTGTCACCATATAAGACCATAGTGTGGTGTGTCAACAGACTTGGATACCAACACACTTTAATCACAGATATATGCAATTTTATGAATTACATGACTTTCCTGTACCGCAGCTCCAATCATGCCATGCATAGTCCTGGGCTGTGGGGTCCCTTGGGGTCTTCTCCACTCCCTGGATTCCTCACAGGTTGGAGAGACGGTCCTGAATCCTGGTGTTGGGTCATGGAGTTTCCCACCGGAGTCTTTCTTTGTCCTCTGGTTACCCCCACTATCCTTAGTTATAGGGCTGGGTAGGGAATCCCTTGTTGATGATTACTCAGTTGAAACTTCACTGTCATTGTCGGATTTGCTGTTGGCACTCACAATCTTGTTCTGGCCATTTCTGAACACTTTTGCACTTCTTGATGACCAACAGGTTGTTTCCATGGTTTGGCTATTTCCTTGGGCACACCAAAGCTACCGGTTAAAGTTCATGGGCTTATGCTAATAACTATGCTGGTTATATTTAACTCATCCTAACTCCTACAGCAATGGACTAGTCTATGGTCATTAAAAGCTTTTCAGCTCTTTTCTCTCAGATTCCTCTTTTGCCACAGAGTTTCTTAACTTCCTCAGTGCTTGCAACTGGCCGTTTGACAACTTGTCAATTGACTGCTCAAGCACTTACAAAATGTGATCTCTGCACAGATTTAAATTATTTATGATAGCAAAGTAGCTGAAAATTAGTCCACCCTTACCATGCAAAAGAAAATGTAATTTAATGCTTCACTAATTGCTAAGAAGGCTTGTCCTGTAAGTAGTCATTAAAGAAGCAATGTAATATAAGGCTATCCTAGAAGTTTTATGTGTTCACAGTCTGCTGGTGACTAATGATGTTTGCCCAGTCCTATCATTGACTGTAGAATTACTAATCTTTGGAAGTTTAGCAGTTGTCCATTAGTCGAGGCAGCAAGAAGAGGAGGCCTAATGGATGCAAAAAGCTGAATTTATCTCATCTCACTTGAGACATCGCAGGTCATCGGTTGTAGTCAACTGGCACTCTGAGATGTGATTCATTTCATCTTGAAATGAATGTGAAAAGGTGTCTAACTCTGAGATGTCTGCAGTGAGGTGAGAGCAACCCTACCCAAAGGGGCTTTCTGGATGAATGCTAACAGACTTTGCCGGGTCTTTGTAAATCACGTTGTGAATCTCCACACTGTTTACTACCTTCATTTCCCAGTGCTGGGAACTGTAAACTGTAAATCCCAGATTGAAAGAGTGGGATTTATCCCATGCTAAGTTTTCCTTTATAGGCAATGAAAAAAATCAGTTGGATTTTTCAGCACTCTTCATGTGTCTTAATTTGTATGTTTACTTATCATTAGCTGGTCTGTGCCCTCAGTTTTGTTGATTGCAAAGAGGGTATAGGTTAGCTAGATCAGCTGTTGCCATCTGCTTTCATTCAGATGCCATGCTGGGAGACTCAGAGGACTGGAGCTCTTGGCCACGTTGTCTAGGGAAGGTAAACAAATTTTGGGCTTGAACCTGGAATATTCAAAGGATGGTGCCACAGCTCAGTTCAGGTAAGGTGTGATGTTCTAAAGGTGGGAAACTAATACGCAAATATGCTGATCATTGTCTGCCTTGGCAATCTCAGTGGAGCTACGCTGGATGGTGTTATTCAGACCTGTGAGATGTTTCTTGTAGGCTGCTATAAATAGGTACACTAAATGGGCTGAAGTAGGTATAGTATTTGTTTTCCTTATATAGAGGCATTTGGGGGGGGGTGCTTTTTACCTTTCAAATTAATGTGATATTTTATTTCTTTTTTATTATTGCAGTGGTGCGTGGTGGGAAGACAAGGCGCAGTGGGCATAAATTGAAACAACAAGGGGTCCAAATGGATTGAGACAGTCAGGTATTGGAACCGGTTGCCCAAAGAGGTTGTGCAGTCTCTGTCTTTGGAGATTTGCCTGGATAAAGCCCTGACCTCATAACTGACCCATTTTGAGGAGTAGGTTAAACTAGAGACCTCCTGAATTCCCTTCCAACCTGAATTATTCTATGATAAAAAAATTACATGTGTTAATATACAAAAGTTATTTCCATACATGTTTTAAAGATCATTAAGACAATGTCAGTTTGGTTTGATTCAATCATCTGCCTCAAAATATAGAAAAGTTTTTGAGGAAAGAGTAGAACAGTTCTACAGAAGCTTTGAACTGCTGTTAACTAAATGTTTCCTTATTCAGTTCTAGAAAGATTTGTCTTATCTGCTGGAAATTCAGATGTAGAAAGATGCAACACAGCCCAAGTCTACCGTAGTAACTTTGGGTGGTGCAGTTGGCATGCATATTGATGTTCTTGGCTCCTGAAATAATTACTGGAGATACAAACAGCTGGATCAGTCCAGAGTCCCTAGCTTTGCTCCAGGCATTGGATATTATCACTGAATAAGATGCAAAATTGTACAAAAATCAACTACATTGAAGACAATAATAACATTTCAGTTGTTCCAATAGGACAAGGCTTTTCACATACAGTCTTCAAACAACTGCTATTCCAGTTACTTAAGAGATAATTTCTGTGCATATTATGAAAGCCTTTTTAAACCAAAGGGACGGTTTTAACAGACAAGAATTACAATCATCCAAGCTAAAGAAAAAAAAAAAAAAAGTAATAAGGTAATCCTGGCCACTCTGATCATACTAATTACTTTGGTCATGCTGATCACAGTAATTGTCAACATGTTTCCACCTCTTTCCGTAATAGATCATGAAGCCAGGAAATCAAATAATTGAGAACAACTTTTATTCATTAACTGAAGATTGAATTGGGGTGATTGCAATAGCAAGAAAAGGAGAGAAAACATCTTTGACAATAACCTTGTTTCCTAGTCTGTCTCAATGAATATTCCTAAAGAGAAACACATTTGGAAGAAAGCAGCCTTACTTCGGAAAGCTATCTAGCTACACATTTTGGTATTTGAGAAATAATTCCTAGAAAATACATTTGACAGCTAAAAAAAAAACCATAAATGCTTTTTTTGTTGTTCTTATTATTATTCTTCAATCATGTTGATTTCATTCAGTATTCTCTGGTCTTCAGTCACTTGAAGGATAAGAAAGCTTTTCATTTTAAAAAGATATTAAATGTCACATTATTTCGTAGGTATTTCAAGTCTTGAGAAAAGGCCAAAATGATACTTTGTTGCTTCTGTGACATCAAGGGCAAAAATGGTTTTGCATTAACATTTTTTTACTTCTTTTGGTCAAATTGCTAAATCTAGCCCATACAAAAAACTAAATACATTTCAGCTGTACTTGGTATGCTATCCTCCCTGAGATTAGGAGTAACAGAAATTATTTTTGGGATATTTTTAAAGATGCTTGAATGAATCAGGAACATTTTTCCTAGATTACTCTATTTTTAATAGTCATTAGATTTTATTCAGGACAGGGCTGAGTAGCTCAGAATTGCCCATGAATGAAAAGTGTAGTTTAGGCTTCTACTCCATGGCTTGCAGCTGCTATCAATGGAAATTTTGCTACTGACATGTGAGACAGCAAGCACAAGACTTTATTTCCTTTCCTTAATGTTTGTTCACCTGTGGAGCAATTTATAAAACCACCTGTACCAGGAAAAGCTCCCTTGCCTGGTTTTTAGCTCTGGCTAAGGACATGCAGACTCTATGCGCCCTCATGTTTTCTTCTATTTCCCCATCCTTGGCTTTAGCCAGTAACATCTTGTCTTCCTAGATTTTGCTCTGCCTTCTAATAGTCTTGAGGGAGAACAGTGTGACAATCAAAGTTTCTTTTCTGGGATTTGAAAGATCGTCTCATGGAAGAGAGAAAACTCTTGCAGAAAACAGCAAAGAAATCTGCAACAAACCCAGAATTTTAATGGCGAGATCAGATTTTTTTTGAGATCAGATAAACTTTTATGGAAGTGCTGTGTAGAGGGATGGGTATGTTTGGATGATTTGGCACAAAGCAGAATAAAGTAATTATTGTATTCCCTCCGTGCATTGCACAGAAATTGTGTCATTTCATGCATCATTCACAGCTCTTATTACTGATACCACAACATCTAAATTACTCTGAGCGTAGACGGAACAAATACCATTTTGGCTAGCTGAAGACCTGAAAACTTGGGAGTGGATGTTATTGTTTTCATTTTTGCTATAATGCTACACACAGCTTCCAGGCTGTTAGCTTGATCTTGAAGAGTGTAAAATAATGAGTATTCTTGCCTGAATGTCCTATTTCTTTTCCAGAAAAGTTGCTATTTTGTGCTGGAAGCAAGGATTATTTTTCGTATTTATAATTTTGTGTGCTTATTTAATGGGACAGGCAGGCAGACTACAAAAGTGAAGAGATTTCTCTGCAGTTAGTTTGTCACTGGCCTCCAGCCGTTGTTCTCATGGCAATGGTTTCCTACAGTTCAGTAATGTGAAGACAGTTGAAATAATGTTGTATCTGAGGAGAACTGAAATGGCATTGCATGGTAGGGGAAGATACAGGGAGTCAGCACACAGGTGGTAAAATTATTTATTTTCAATAAAACAAAGCCTCTTGATTCGGACTTCATGTTTTCCTGGGATGTCGCATATAGTGCCTGGAAAGGAAAGGTGGAAGAGCAGGTCAACTGGCAGTTGTCCAGTGAGGACAGCTTAAAATTTCCAAGATAAGCTCTGACTGCTAGTTATGGAGTCAACTTTGAAGGACACATTGAAGTGGTGGTGGCAGCTTCTGGATGGAAAGACCTGTGCCTCTAATGTGATGTTCTTCCCTGCAGACTCAGCAGTGATCCATCCTGGGTAAAGTCCTCAACCAGATGGGATCATTTCACAGTCTGCAGGTGGGACTGCACTGACTCAGTAGCTCCATGACTTTCTACTGAATCAACAGTGTCTTCCTAGAGGTCATAATCAAAGAAAATATTTTAAAGAAATCTCCTTACAGAGCTTTTGAGTGAGTTTAGCACAAGGATGGAGGTCTGGATCATCTTACTTTATGTACTGTTTTCGTTTTTTTCACTGTCAATACACATGCACTTCATGGCCTTGCTTTGAAGCTTTTCACAGTGTTAAGGTAGAAGATTGGATTCACTGTACTGCCAAAGTATGGACTCAGGCAGCGTTTAGTTGAATGGATCCTACCCAATACCTGACCAAAATTCTCTATTAAATAATGCAAAGTATTTTTCTAGTATAATCTCACTTTTGTTGTTCTGGCAAGCGGGCATAAAATATAAACTTCGTGCTTGATACTTGTCAAGCATTTTTGTCCACCATGTCAATCGGTACGGACTATGGGTCATGAGTTAAATCTTCTGATGCCTGGACACTGCTCATTCCTGTGCTGACACCACCAGCGTGGTTATCCATCTGAGTATTTACATCGGCACTAGTTAATTTAATACTTGGTCCTTCTGTTGCAGACGCAGTTTCCACATATTTGATGTTGTTGCAGTTTGACAGGTTTTACTGTCCCATTTCCAAATACCGGGTTAAACCAGCACCTTATTTTTTTTCTGAATAATAGCTCAAGAGCATTTAGGATAACAGGTGTTTTAAATGAGGTGCTCTAAATACACTCTTAAGTTTATAGAGGTCTGCCCACATCCTGTCAGATACACATAATTTAAAGAAAAATACTGAACAGACATCTCACTAAAAAAGGTATTGATCATTTTTTTTTTTTTTCCTTTTTAGAATCTGATGGCTCGAAAAGTTTATTATTAGCCATGCATAGGCAACCAGTTGTTTAATTTTCATAACTTACCTGTTTTGGAGTTACTTGACTTCCTTTCTACTTGTTTCTATTATTTGGACAGAGTTAGTGACAGGAAGAGAAGAATGAAATGAAAAATGGCCGAGTTCTTACTACCTGGTACCAACAACTTCCGTAAGTTCACTTACGAATCCTTGGCTGCTATCGAAAAGAGAATTGCTGCCAAGAGGAATTCTCGAAGAAATACTATAGACCAGAAACCTGAGGAGAAACCACGTCCTCAACTTGACCTAAAAGCTTTCCAGAAGTTACCAGCTCTCTATGGAAATCCTCCTCCAGAGCTCATTGGGGAACCACTGGAGGATCTCGACCCGTACTACAAAGATCGTAAGGTTAGAGCCAACCAAGATGCTTGGATTTTAATTTGGTTTATTGTGTTGCTAAGAAAAGTTTATGTGAATGATTTATCAAACAGTTTTGCTTACATTGCTTTGGAAAAACTACCATCCCTTTCTAGGTTATAATAATGCAGGCAGTTGGCACAGTTGAATGGCATGCTGTAATCTTCTTAAAAAAAGCTTAATTTTGAATTATAGGAATTAAATAAGATGAACTTCATTAACGTTTGAATCAGAATGGAAGCAGAAAAAATAAAATGGATAAAGGAAGAGAAAAGGATTTTGAGTCATACCTACAAGAAATGATGATAATTTTGCAAATTTTCTTAAATTCCATGGTTTGAAACAATGTGTTCCTCTCTATATCAATGCTTATGCTCCACTTACATGTACAATAAATGATCCCCTAAGTATAAAAATTATTATAAAACATTTACTGATGAATCCTTAAAACCTACTTATTCAAACTCCATGTTCTAGTCATGAAGTATTGAAGAATATGATTTTCAATAAAGAACAGAGAAATGGGAACTAATCCATTGGAAATTATGCTTATTGCTTGAGAAATTGTTAATACTTTTAACTAATTTCTACAGTCTTAGAGCTAGAGGAACACTATCAACAATAGCAAATAATGATAAAGGCTGCAATTCTTCCTTCCACCTCTGTACATCTTGACTCAATAAGAAGCTCAATTTATTTTAAGAGAATAGTCATAAGCAAGATTAGTTCTGTGCACAACTCTTTGCAAGTCCCAAGGTTTAAAAAAAGAAGTTCATGCTGAGGATTTTTTTGCAGCTTGATAATTTATGGGTATTAACTCTTCCATCAGTTTATGATGAAAGGATAGCAAAATATTACAAAGAGTCTTCCCATTTAAAAAAACAGACTAAAGTTAACATCAAGCTCTTGCTCATCACTGATACAACAGGATATAGTACAAAACTATGTTCTCTGTTCACTTTCCTGAAAGCTTTACTTCATGTTTCTTTATTTCTTTAAAGATTTTCATAGTGCTAAACAAACAGAAAACAATCTTCAGATTTACTGCTACACGTGCCTTATGGATCCTCAGTCCTTTCCATCCAATCCGAAGAACAGCAATTAAAATTTTAGTACATTCATATCCTTTTGTTGGTGGCATTCGCTCTCTTTCATTGCAAAGAGCTACGTAATCCTGTGCTTTTATATTTTAGAGCATTGAATGAATCTCACCTTTTCTTCACTCCAGATTACTTCTGATTACGAATTACTTCAGAAATTATTATTGTCTTGGGGCTCTTGTGCTACTTAGAAATAAGTAGTTTTGTGAGTACTGGGGATACTGAAGCCTGATTTTCTACAGTTTTGTGTTTTGAGAATGATCTCTGATGTTGATTACCTGATGTCTCATAAACAAGTATCTCATGCTGAAGTCTTTCTCAGTGAGAAGACTAATAAGATCTCTATCCTCTTTCTCATCTTCTGTTTACCCAAACTGAAAGAATTAAATTCAACTCATGTGCCAAACCTGATCAACCATTGGCCAATTTTAAGGAAAAAAGGCTGAGATAGGCAGGCACATGAAGAAAACACATAGAAAGACAAATTATACAAACTTTTTAGGAAATCAGATTAAAAAAATGTATCTTTGGTGTAGGAAAGTGAAGATTTCCAGGGATGCTGTTGCAGGAAATGCCTTTGGAATATAAAGGTAATATAGATCCCACCTCATACATCAAATTTAGGGGATGGGAATCACTAGTGTATTGCTCCAGTTTGGCACAGGGGAATGAGCAATACCAGAGCAATAATGCTGTTGCTTGGGGCTGAATCAGGCCCAGTGCAGGGTCTGTGGATTTTAGGTTTCCAGCCATCTCCTGGCTGTGTGGTGCTGAGTTAGTTGCAATGGGTCCGAAGAGGTCCTCGTAGCAGGGTACAGATATCCCTGGAGGAGTGATGCCTCTCATCTGAGGCTTCCCCCGGCAGCAAGTTGGCTGATACTGGCATTTCAATACTAGTGGTCCAGCTCCTGGGTTTGTGACAGTTTGACCATGTCTAGAGCTAAAGCCAGGAGATTTTTTTTGTGGTGATGGAGAGGATGGATGATGGAAAGGCTAGATGGACATCTACCTCCTGGATTGCCAAAACGTGTGGTATGACACAAGGCATGAGATTCATCTCCAGAGCCAAGTGCTTAAGCTTAGGTGAGCTACACGTGAGTTAGATGCCCACGTTCCCATTCATCCCCCACAGTCAGCAGGTCCCAGAGAGCAGCTGGGCAGCCCCAAGAGTTGGCTAAACATGGGCATCTAGGGTCCTTTGAGATACCTGCAAGTATCCTGGCAGACTTCACATTGTCCTTCAGAAGAGCACAGCTCTGCCAATTTAGAGTCAGGTTTGGGCTTCATCTGTGTGACCTTGGGCAAGTTTTTAACTTTTGTGTTATAAAGTGAAACTAAAAATGCATCCTTCCTCCCACTCTTTGAGTGGTTGAGGATCCTATTACCAAGTTTGCAATGCTTAGAGCAGCAGATCTCTAGCCCATACAGAAGTCCAGATGACACGAATAACAACAGTAGTGTGTTGTCATCTAACTCAAAATCAGCATATACATGTGCATGCTGTTCTTACATGTGCTTTAAACTCAAAACCAGATACTGCATTTATGACTGATAGTTACATCTCTGAATCAATGTCGCATTCTTTGCCTTCACTCCCGTGACTTACATTATTCACTTTGTTTATCATGTGCACTATTTTAACTAATTGTGTATTCATGGCTCTGACCGAGTCCTCTAAGGTTTCTCCATCTTCTTCGTGGAACAAGTATGTTGAGTAAGTATCTGTGGGTACGTATTTTTTTTAATTCTGTAGTTATATTGAATTATTGAGACTTATCTTGCCACTTTCACTCAAGACAGTTTATGGGGGATTTAGAAGGAAAGTTGCTTGTGTTAGGACTTTGTCATTTTTTTTGCTTTCAGGGAGTATTTTTGTCTTTAAACTCTACAAAAATTGTGGTGTTATAGGAAAGAGTAAGTGTAGATTAAGTTCTGCACTTAAACTAGCTTCATGTCTGCCCTGCTGCTCCAGTTTATTATCCCACTTTCTGAAGTTATTCAGTAATTATTTGCGCTTTACCCAGACACATTTCCCATTGTTGCTGATGCTGATGAAGCACATCAAGAGCTGTTGTCTTTTAAAATTCTTTCTAATAATATTGAAATGCTGAGTTTTGCTCTAATAAAACATTCCATCAGAAGCTCCTGGCCTGCAGGATGTTGTTAGAAAGTAAAGCTCTCATCTTCAGCACTGCCAACACTTGCAATGTTAAGTCACAGTAAATCCATGCCTTTGTAGTCACACTTAAGCTGGATAATCCCATGTTTTTATTTTCTTTAAAAGAATATTTCAGCTCTCACTTTTTCAGTTTGGCATAAAAATACTAGAATATGAACCCTGATAATTCTAACACCTAACGCAAAGGAAAAGATCCCAAAATACTTAGTTTTAGAAACAGCTTTAAAGTTGTTTCTGACTATCTCATGTTACATGACACTGAAACAGCTGGGAATGGCAAATCCTCATGCAAGCAGGAACAAGACTCTGCATGGTATTAATATACATATCTCCAGGAGATGCTGGGATACTTCCCTACTTACGAGAGCAGAAAGGTTAGATAAGAGTTGTATCTGCTGTTGGCATCAAAACTACTGTTCAAATGCTTTTCAATAATAATTTCAGAATACTTCTTTCCAAATGAAAAGGGAAGCACTACCTCCATATAATTTCTTAGTGCATTTGCTGACTACCAAATGAATGCCTTTTGAATTCCGTAGGGAGATTGCCCTCTTGTTGAAATGATAAATGCACTTACTAAGTCCAGAAGAGCTTTTACTGATAATTTTCCATTAATAAGAATAATTGCCGTCTTAAACTGAAAATCCTGTACTCTTGTATTTCTCTAAGTGTTTCAAACATTCTGCACAGAAATGGATGTTGTGTGCTCAAGGTAAATAATACACAGCATATCACACATTCACTTGGCCTCTTGAAACCAGAGGAAGATACAAATTTTGATCTTTATTTTAGCAACTAGCTAGGAGTTTTGTGTTTCTCAAATTATGGGGACTTGCATGAAAGAGTTTGAAAAAAATTGCTGAATGCCAAAAAACCATGTCACAGGTGTGCACATTTATAGCCATGTCCAGACAGTCAACTACTGTCTCAAACTCCAAATGAGTCAGATACTGATAGAATACGCTGAAATCAACAGCAGTCTTTCTGTTACTTCTCTGCAGCATTGGCTTGGTTTGTTGGCCTAGACAGTACATAGTCTGACTGTGTCTCTTTTGTTAATTGCTAATATTGCTGTTTTCCTTTGGTGCTTTTCTCCTTTCTTTAGATTTACTTTCACTGGCATTTACACTTTTGAATCATTGATAAAAATATTGGCAAGAGGATTCTGTCTAAATGAATTCACTTTCCTTCGAGATCCCTGGAACTGGTTGGATTTCAGTGTTATCGTTATGGCGTAAGTGGGAACATATAAAATATGGATTACCTGCGCTCTGTATTTGAAGTTCTTGTTGCTGTAGTGCAAAAGACTGTCTACAGTGCACAAATAAACCCCTGTGGGTCCTAACTGCATCTGAAACTATCTAGGATATTGACTCTTCCCCTTGTTTTGTTGCTCACTTTATAACAACAATGTATGAGTCTTCCAAGAACGGAATAGAGCTGTGCAGAGCAAGATATACTCTGTGGTGAATGTACGTGAACGGATGCGTTTCACTGATTGAAATGTAGTAGCTGGGCTGCCAAATACAGGCATACTGACCCTGTGAATGAAAGTGTAAGTTTGAAAATAGAGCGATGTGTATAGACACCAGGACAGTGGATTAAATCTGGGGCTCTTTATCTCCAAAAATCATAGTTTGAGCTTCGATTTTCAGTAATTAGAAAGCTTTTATATTGATTAGATGTAGCTACAGAAGGGAGATAGATAGAATCAAGAGTTCAGCCAGTGTTTCAGCCTGAAATGAATAATTTTGAGTGTTATCTTTGTTTATATTTTAAATACATGATACTTTAAGATGCTGACACAAAAGCAGCTGTGCACAAACCAAGAGCTACCTAAGGAAACTCTAATAATCAAAAAATGGGTTTCTATTTTATAAGTCTTTGGACAAATCCTTGATATGCAATTTATTAATACTTTAAATATGCTTGGAAGTATTGACAGTTAAGAATGACCACTGTAAAATAATTTCTCTGTTTACTCCGTTCAACCACTTGACGTATCACATCCTGACTTTACAGGTACGTGGGAGCCTTTAGTAACTTGGGAAGTGTGTCAGTCCTTCGGACTTTCAGGGTTCTGAGAGCTTTAAAAACCATTTCAGTAGTCCCAGGTAAGAAACCCTGTTTGCTGAATATTTTCTGCTACTTATAACCAATTCTTGACTCCAATCAAAATGTCGGCTTTTGCTTTTTCTTTTTTTTTTCTTCCTTTTTTTTTCCTCTATATCTTTCATTGGTTGCAGACACAGCTGAATTTGTGGACACAAATAGTGTCTCAGTCCACTGGCCCAACCAGAATAAATCAAGCATTAGAAACAATCTCGTATTTAATTTATTTTCATTATGCTTTTAAAGATTTTGTTAACACTTTATTATGTCGGTTTTACAGAATGTTCTTTTAGCTGGTCTATGTGTTATAGTTCAACATGACTGAATGGACTTTATTGTTAATGATCTTTATTATTAATGTGAGTGTGTGGAAGATAACTTCCTGACGC
>NW_009195480.1:9129-12774 GCF_000690835.1 Fulmarus glacialis | reverse complement strand
CACTCCCACCCAACTTGGTGTCGCCTGCAGTGTCGTCACAGTGAGTGTTATATTCTGAAGCATCCAGTTACTGACCAAAGTCATTTTAGATGGTTTTGCATTTTAACAAAACAAGGTTCTGTACATTCGATACCATCATTGATTGTAAAGGTGACCCAAAACATATCACTGTTGCAGGTTTCCCTATTATAATACTTTTGAAATTGACTGAGCAATTTCATGTTGCTTAGTGGCATCCTGTTGCTTTTGGAAGAATAAGCTTGAAAAGGTATGTCTCATCTCTACCAAGAACAGGGTGCAGGGAAAAAGATGATTCCTACACAGCACATGACTCAAAATAATGTGATACAGCCTACAAAGAAAGAGTTAACTCAGACACCAAGGAAAGAAAGAGCTGAAAATGAGCCTGACTTTAAGGAACAGAGGAAAAATAAAGGTAGTCTTTTCACACAGATGGAGCGGAAAAAAACCCCCACTGTTTTTTTCACAGGACAGGAAAATAAATTCTGAGGAGCAATGTTATTTGATGGGCTAGCAGTCCTGTGGAAAAACCTGAGAACATTTCTGGGAAAGAGATTTTGTATCCTGCTGAATGAAAAATGTAAAATGAACTTGGGTGCACTGCATGCAATGGAGAGAACACATCGGGGAAGGAGCTTCTGTATTTCAGTCTGAATGGGGAAACCTCAGGGGAGACATCAGGAGGGGGTACAGCAGCAATGAGCAGAAAAACTTGCTTTATCATAGCACTGAGTGGAGACACCCTTTGCTTATGTGACCTCTTTACCAGGGACTCTGTGGATTCAGCCCTTCCAGTATTTCTCGTGTCTTGCTGGGGTCTGTGGCTATTCGTTTCGCCTGGGGACTGACACCTTCAGCAGCCTCTCCCTGCCTGATGGGCAAGGGCTGCTCCTGAGGCTGAGCAGAGGGGGAAGGCCTTAGTCCCACTTGGGGCTTCATCCACTTGGCTATCTGCATTGGTGCTGTGTGCTCTTGGCAATAAATCTGTCTATCCACAAGGAAAATCTTGAGGTGATGCTATCTTCCAAAGCAGAGCTCAAAGGCCTTGAGATGTGACAATATTGCTGTAGTAATGGGAAAAGTAGTATCCACTGTCAAAAGAAGTGATGCCTGGTTATTCTAATTTTTGTAGAAAAGGCAGTGAAAAAAAGGGAGGCAGATCCTGGAACAGTATTCTTGCAGTGATGATGTCAGAAGATAGATTTTGACAAAACAGAATTTTAATCCAACTTTTTCCTTTTGGGTCTTAACATCAAAACAGAACGTCTCAACTGTGAGATAGGATTTGAGAACGCGCTCATGCATCCTTAGTCTCCTACTATTTGCTTGTATGTGCATCTCACAGATACAGCTCATGAAGATGTGACTTCAGAATCAGGACCCATGTAAATCCCTTGAAAACATTAATAACATTCAATAAATAAAATTTCACTTACAGTGCTAATAATACATTTTCATGCCTTTGTGCTTGTGCACATGAGAGATATCACCATGAAGTTTAAACACGTCTTTGCAGAGCAAAATAGGTAAGTCAAATCTGCTGGTATCTTGTGAATTGTGAATATATATTTTTATGTAGTGTGTTCCATAGACTATTCAAGCTGTTCATTTGCATAAAAATATTTCAAGTGCTTTCTGGTTAAGTCTTAAGTCTTTAGTTAAGCCTTTAGCTTTTCTGTATGTTACAATAACCATAACTTTGAAAACTTGGTCACAACTGTAGTTTAATTAAAGCTGGATGGCCCCGACTGTTCCTTTCTGCTCCCGAAGACTGTTGCTTCCCAGGCAGAATTATTGTCTGAGCTGCTGTAAAGCTGCTGTAAATATGGTGCCTGCCTGAGCTTGGCTGCTTGCACATGGTTTTAAAAATCAGCACCATAGCTTCTGTCTTCTTGTGTTACAGCAATATGAGCAATCTGATGTTAACAGCTCTGAAAAAAATGGAGTTTCAAGTGTTCCCCTATTGCTTATGGTATCACCTTGCCTCCAGCCTTCAAATCATTGAAGTAAATGTGCACTAACTATAAAAAGTGCTTGAATAAAATGTGCAGGAATTACAGAATAAATGAGAATATCAAGGAGTAGAAGATCTTTAACATACAGAGTGCTATCTAGTGCACAAAACAAACTGAAGAATAACCTATTCCTTCTTGAATATATTTCAGTTGGAATTCTCTCAGGTTTTACTGGTTAGAAGAGGTA
The DNA here is from genome assembly GCF_000690835.1 of Fulmarus glacialis. NCBI lineage: Eukaryota > Metazoa > Chordata > Aves > Procellariiformes > Procellariidae > Fulmarus > Fulmarus glacialis. The sequence continues at coordinate 10,551 of NW_009195480.1, read as the reverse complement.
CACCTTCAGAGGTCTGAAACTTTTCCACTGCCTGTGTCCTTTGCACCAACTGTAAAATAGAGTCAGTATTTTATGGTGTATTTAAGGGATTACTTGGTTTTGCTGACAATCGGGGTCACTTTTGGAAGGCCCACAATCTCTTTTGGTAGTCTGATTGTACATTCATAGAATATATATACACACACACACACACACACACCACTTTAAAGTCATCTGTCTGCCCTTAACTATCCCACAACCTCAGCTTCTTTCTAAGGTGCAACACAGTTTGCGTATGCAATTGTAATTCTTACCTCTTTAATGAAAATAAATAGACTTCACTTACTGCCATCTGCCTTAAGCAGAACTTCATATCTGTCCTCAACTATATCGAGATTATGTTTGATTTGGAAACTAGCAAATCTGTCACTTCTCTCCACATCCAAACTAATGTCAGAAACATGCTCCAAAAGAAAATACTTCTCTGTGTGTGTGTGTGTCCCTGTGGCCATGTCCTTTACTTGGTGAAGAAAGATAAAGTTTTACTTGTTTTTCTGACAATGTATTATCACTACCAATAGAGAGATTTGTCTTTCTCCTTGGCACAAGAGCTTGAAGCGGCACAAGGCCCCCGCAGGAAGCATCTGGATTTGTACTAGACACAGAGCAATGTATATTTTTCTACCAGGCCAGTTGCTTGACAGAGCATAGCAAAAAGTATCCTTCTGCTATCACTTTGCTGTGGCCGTGGAGAGAGTAGAAATTTTGTTGGCTGGTGTCTAACTTACAATTTTGTCTTATGCACCTTAAAATATGTTGCTAATTTTAATACGTTGAATGATACTTTGACAAAGATATTTCTGTGTTACCTGATGAGGAAACAAGGCTCCTAAAGGCTTTTGTTACTTACTGCCAAATTCCCTCTGTGGAGTTTGAGAATGCACAGAGAGATAACATTATACAGTATTCATATTAACCTCTCCTTAAAGCTAGTTGTTTCCTGATAAAAACATTGCCTTACAAGAGACCTACTATTCAGAAAAGCTCATCCATACTATGCATTCAAACAAACCAGGAGGTTTGAATATGAGGCATTTTGAAACTATAATCATGTCCGAGCTGCTCAGTTTGTGTTTTGATGTATTTCTTGGAGCTCAGACCAGGGAAGGGAGTTTACAATGTCTTGTCTGAACGGTTCCTGGGATCCTTACCAGCATTATCATTCTGCACGTTAGAAGCTGGCTAAAGTTTGGAATTTCAAACAGTTTTGACAAAAATAGTTTTTAGGAAATTGTTGAGGATAAATTTTCACACTTTCCTGCTTCTTTAAGCAGATCTATAGGGTTTTTTGTATATCAAGATACACTACTGATATCTCAGGGAGGGTTTTTTTTTAGGCAAAACTCTCAACTGTGATTAACATTCAAAACCGTGTTAGTGTCA
>NW_009195480.1:1409-9106 GCF_000690835.1 Fulmarus glacialis | reverse complement strand
CTACACAGGTCTACTACGACAAATTTTAATAGTGGGTCATTTTTGGACAAAACCACAAAACAATATAATGTGTTTTATCTAATGAATATTTCATGCTAACTGCATAAACAGTCTTAGAAGCAGGGACCAGAAATTAATACCTTCTTTCCAGTAAGTGCCCTCACTGAGGGGTCACCAGATCTTGTTCTTTCAAGCACTTCTTGAACCCATAAATCCTGAACTATTTCCAACACAGTGTCAGAATTTCAACAGGAACATGTATGTCAGGGTATTGCCCCAGGTTGCTGAAATATGGATCTGTCACGGAGAGGAAATTGAACACGGATAAGTGCTATAAAAAGGGATGGGAAAAAGCATTGTCACGTTCTCTTTCTTCTCATATGATTTAAAAGAAATAATAATTCATATGTGCACCTATGAGTGGTTTTGTCCTTCTGTCTGTCTTGAAGAGAGTAGTCAGGGCTGCAATGCAAATTTCCTAAACCCCAAAGGGTGCTGAAAATAATGCCTGGCGCCAAAGTCAGGGTTCAAGCCTACAGCTGTGAGATCTTTCACCATGAGGATCAGTTGCAATTCTCATCTTCCCAGGGCGAGTGTCTTTTTGTTTTATCTAACTCAAAGCCTTTTGAGACTAATCTGAATCTCTTCACTGATTGCAGTGAACCTTTGATCTTCGTTCTGTAGGTTGTACCTCTAAACATGACACTTAAGCATCTTGGTTAAGTATATAATTATCGCTCTCTCCAAATCACAACGGATTATATGATGTTGCCTCTGGACCACAGTATTCATTTTAAGGCTGTGACTTCCATAAAAAGTTCTGTCTGTGTTATAACCACACCAGTATTTATTCACAAGAGGAATACATCAATTGACTGACTGGTTGCTATTGTCGAGCCCAAGTTCTATGGAGGATGTTATTGTCTGCCAGAGTTTTACATAAGGACTTCCTATAACCATTGATTGGTGCCTCAGGATCCTCATAATCTGACATTATTTTCCTATTTATTTTCCTGTTTCTGTGTTCCACATCTCCAGCTGAAAAGCACACTGTTCTGAAAGCTGGATTGTGGTACCTCACCTGTAACTCTTAAGAAAAATTCTTAGAATTGAATACATAAAAAGCAATGACTTTCACTTTCATGGTTTCAAAACAGCAGCTTTAACTGTATCAATTTTAGAAAGAAATGAGAAAGAAGTGAGTGACCAGAGCATAGCTTTCCCCCTCTTTTTACTCTCTCCTTCCTCTCTGTTCTGTAGTAAAGGATTTGCCACGTAAAGATTTTCACTTGGGAAAGAAATTGTTTTATAATTTTGATTACAGGGTTTTAGTCTATGGAAAGTATACGCACATCATACTTTGGTGTATATTAGATCCTTTCTCTTCACTTTCTTTGTGTTGGAAATCTTCTAACCTAATTTTAAAGAAAAGATTGGCAGCCTACAAAACATGACGGCTTTATGCCAACATTTCTTACACTCCTTCCATCTTCAGGTATTTTAGTTACTCTTCTAGTTTAGTACCTGCTGCTTTGCCTTGTGCAAATTCTCTACCTGAAACCCACCTTTTTTCTTTGCTTGTATCTCTTTGTTTGTATTCTGTTCTATTCTTTTTCACTATCTCTTTTTTTCCCCAACTGTTTAAAAAAATACCTGCCTTCAACGTACTTTCACCCATTGTTCCATGCCAAGAGATTAAACACAACACCTGCTAATACAGACTTGATGTCTTCACTTCTTACAGTCTTGATTACAGTCTTCATTTTCTGCCATATTGCAGGAAAGAAAAAATGGTCTACAACTGTACTTGTGCTAAGGACTTTAATCTTTACTAGCTAGCCCCGGAGTGGTGCTCATCTTTGAGAACAATTTTGCAGCATTTTCTCATTAAACCACTGTTGTACTGTGCTGTTAGTACTACTATGCAACAGTCCCTGACAATTTGGAAAATGGGATAAGATTTGCTAATTTTCTGGAAAATGTTATACACCTCTGGATGTTGGTATCCCTTTTTAGACCTGGCCTCAAAATGAAGATCAGGAAGAAAGCTTAGCTCTTGGTTTGAGCTTGCCATACTAAAGCTGTGGTAAAACAAATAACAATCACCTGAGAAGACATCCCAGATACCTGGTATCTGAAAAAATCTGTAGTAGTCTGGCAAGTGGCTGAGCGGAGACCCACAGGGAAGCCCACAACTCCCAGAAATGTAGATACAAGAGCACTGCCTGAAAGAGGGTAGTTATTCTTGAATTTCACTCGTTTTGTGTAGATTAGTCTTGTAACAGTGTAACAGCCTACCAAATAATGCTTTTATGTGTATAGTGTCCCTTCTGCACACAAAAAGCACACTATACCATTCAGTGGTTAATCACTATAACCAATGCAGAATTGTAGGTGCAGAACTTCAGGAGGAGAATACATCAGTCCTTGGTAGTACCTTAGTACCACCCTGCAAAACCTTTGTCAGGTTTTTAAGAATCACTCCTGTACAAATTATTAGGAGTAACATTTTCTTGACAGATTTTATCTTATCTTTCTCCATGTTAATAGCAGTGAGCACATTAATATTAATACAGAACTGGACTGTTTCTACAGAAAGTGATATTAGAGATGCTAATCATGGCTATTCATCTAGAGGTTATGGTGGATAATCAGAAAAATGCTGATGAAGCATCTTCTGATATTACTCAAACTTTTGTTCAGTAGATTTTATTACTCCCATTCACAGAAGCTACCAAATAAATTATGTTCATGGTTTTAAGAGGGTAATGATGTTGTATGTTAATTGATGCTTATTGTAGGAACTTGTAAAATATCTTCTTGATAAAGTGACAAAAGAGAGGGAGTGAATACTGTTTTGTGAAGTGTTGATCAAATAAACCATTGATTCTTCTTACAGGAATTTTTATGAACTACAAATTAACAGTGTGAAAAGTTCAGCAAATATATCTTTGGGAATAATAAAGAGGTGCTATTCTACATTGTTGTTAATGATCTGGTGAGAAAAATATATCTTCTTAACAGTCATATTTGGGCACAGTAGTTCAAAAGAACAGAAGCTGAGGGAAGGGAAATGCATCATAGGCACCAGTCAACATTTTTAATAGGACATTTTATCTTGTCTTCTAAAGTAAAAAGCTGAAGTCAATTTTGTCAACATCTTATTATTTGGAAAAATCCAGAGGTGTTCAGAAGAGCAGCTCTAAAGTCATTTTCTCTGCAGCTTCCAGGATCTGGGATGAGAACCTGGGTTAGTATCATTTCCATTCAATATATATTATTATTCTTCTCTGGGTTGGATTTTTTTTTTTCCAAAGGAGTATCTCCCCTATTTATGGTGATTAGGTATCTCATTAAAATACGATTTCCACAGAACACCCTCTTTTTTAAAAAAAAAAAATATATGAAGGTGTCAGCTGAAAAACAAGATATCAGAGAGATTAATTCCAGTGGGTTAATTGCTGGAGTGCCTGGATGATTTGAAAACAGGCCATTTCTCACTAGTGTCCCAAAGAGAATCTACCTCATCATATACACAATTAAAACTTTTTCAATTTCTTTTTTTGGATAGAGATTAATAATTACCCAACTACCATACTGCTTTGCTGGCCAAGAAAATGAGCAATGGAAAATACAAGAGCAGCCGGTGGTGAAAAGATAGTCTTGTTATATACGTATATGTATTTATATATCACATATAATTTTTTTTTGGTTTAGATACCAGGAGCAGGAGAGGGAATTAAAAGCAAAAACATGGTGCCTTGGAGATAGACTTTCCCTTGTTGTCTCACCTTAACCACAGTGCAGCTGATACATTTTGAGAGCCATTCCTCACCCTGACTCAGACTGTGGCAGAGATGTGAACTTCCTTTTTCTTCAAGCTCATACAAGGATCATACTCCATCTTCTCTGATGTACTCATTCTTTCTTTCAGGAAGACTCTCTGACTGACATTCAAAAGAAAACAGAATAAGATGGATGTAACTGGAATTCTTTTTATAATATTTTGGATCCAGTATTAGAATTGATAAAGGAAGAAAACCCTTTTCTTTTACATCTTTCAAGGAAAAACCTCAGTGACAGGGTTTAGAAAACCTTCGCCTAGTCACTATAACTCAGAAAGTCATTATTCATGAAGAATAAGCAAAGTGTGCTCCCAAAACATGTTCTGCTGTTGGTTGACTCCTGTCTGCCTAGAGTTAAAAACAACTGTAAGTTGATGTGCCTTCTTGGTGGCAAAAAGGCATATTTACACCTGCGTGACATGAATTCAGTGCCCCAGTTATTGCAAACCTTGATGTGTTTATGGTAAAGGGATGATAGGAATATGAGACTCCCGCTGCGTCCTGCTGCCTCATGCTGCAGTCTCATAGAAACACCATGTATGCTAAAAAATGGAAGGCTCCTTTTTGTTCTACTTTGAATTACTATATAATTAAAAGGTAGAATTTTTATGAAGAATTCAGTGTTAAATCAAATCTCCTTCCAGTGAAGGTCGTGTTTAAGTTCTATGACTTTCACTGAAGCAGATTTAAGCCACTTAGTACTTTGGAAAATTCCCTTATAAATCTGCTAAAACACATTATTGTATTGACCCATGTAATACTCTAAAAACATAGTAGTAGCTGTTCCACTCCAAATTTTTACATAAAAGTTGAGACAATTCAGGTGTTTTGAGAATCTACCCATGTATTGTAATCTTAGTGCAATTTAACTTACATTTAACACTGAAAAGCTTTCTACAGCTATTTCTCACTGCTGTTTCCTGTCAAGGAACAACTAATTTTTTTTCTGCTTTGTTGACTGTCAGAATAAATAGATGGACAGAACAATTGCAGGTAAAACGTTATACTGTCATGCTTATAAATATTGCAGAAAACCTCCGTATCGTTTGCTATGGAGATTCACATCACAAAAAGTTGTAAAGTAACAAGAGAACTGCTGTGGAGCAGCTCTAACAACTTCTGCACCTCATGTGGCCTTGAGTTCGGCTAACCTGTGTTCAGAGCTGGGCTTTTTTTCAGACTATCTGGGTGGTTTTGACCTGTGATCTTAGTACAATGGGCAAATACCAAATATCTGTATTTCTGTAAGTTGTTCTTCTTACTTTTGAAAATCAGGTTTGTATATGGAATGCCTTCAATATATCCTTTCCCAGATGTTCCAGTTATTCATGTATGTTGAGGACCTTCCCTTGGAGTCTGGTCTCTCTTGCCTACCAAATGAGATTGATATGTGCCTCTCTCAAGAGCAAGTGAAAGTGCTTGTGCTAAGACACTTGCTTTCCAGCACGAGGGGAGAACTCGCACTCGCAGCTTCTAGTTAATTGAGGCATGATCTTTCTCTACGTGACATATCATTACTGCCCCTGGGACCAGAGCTGAAAAATACAGGTGATAAAGGAAGAGTGCCTCACATGAAGAGGCCTTGCCCTTGCCTTTCCCCTTCCCTCACCTTCCTCCCATCTGATTTCTGGTTTTACACAGTCCGTGCTAATGGCACCCAGACACACACGCGCACACACATCTCTTGTCTCAGGTTGTTAGTGAAGACAGAGTTGGGAGAACACAGTGCAGGACATTGTAGATGGAATATGTGGAATATTGTCTGTAGGCTGGAAATTATGGGAGTAAGCCCAGTTTACAGTTCTACAGGAAACAGCAGTGAGAAATATCTACAGTGTTGGCTTCCAATACTTGCAGCAGTGGTTTGAATTGCTGTAGGAACTAAAGGAATGCAAATTGAATTGCTGTATGAACTAAAGGAATGCAAATAAATACACTGTCTACATTCTGTAAAGTGTCAGATAATTATATACTTCATATCACATACTGTTTTAAGATCTGCAGTCTAGCAATGTAATATTGTAATTATAAACATATGGTTTTTAATACAGGAAGAAAATAAGATGTTCACGGTGTGAATTGTACTCCCTATGACAGTTTTAACTCCTGAGCAAAGATTGTAAAATATTTACCTTCTGGCTGAATAAATGAATAATTCAAGGTAACTTATGACATTATGCTTTTCTACAGCAGACATTTTTAAAAAATCTCACTACCCAGATATTTGTAAACATAATTCAAAATTGTTAAATTGGTAAAAAAAATGATACTGATTTCAAGCCAACATTTACCAAATTTGAAAGATTATAAATACATACAGCAAACAGAAACCAGAAGAAAAAATTACATTCTGTGTAAGAACTCATTTGAATCCTCCCATTCTCCTTCATCTGCAGATTCCTTGAAACAATTTCAGTGTTGTGTCTTGAAAAGTTGACTGTTTAAAGCCTGAAGGATAAAAGAAAACCCTACCTGGAAATGGAACAGAGAAAGAAATACAACGCTCAAAAAAAAAAAAAAAAAGCAAAGCTTTCTTCAACATGTCCTGCCAGTATTTTTATGCTTTTCAACTTAATCTCTTGGTATCTCTGAATATCTGTCAAAATAACTGTCCTTACCGACTGTAAGGAGGTAACTCCCTCTCCTTAGTAAAGGATCTTACAAATTATGGGTGGTGGTACTCACAGAGCCACACCTAAACTTTTTTAAAGAGGTCCCAATTCTGTAGTGAGACATTTTTCAAGCATTAGACTGGTTTGAAACTGAGTGTTCTCAACGCAAGGAGATCCTACCTTTAATGGATCACATAACAGCTGGAGCTTTATAGAAGACATGCATAATAGAAATGGGACATTTGATGAGTGTTTTGTAATGTGGATTGAGTAACTTGAATTACTGATATAATTATGAATATCTTACCATGTATAATTATCTGCACAAAGAGCCCATATAGTACAGTAAGTCTGTCAAAGGGGTTTCAGCTTGTCTTTAATGTGACAATAATGTTTAGTACTTTACTTTTATGAAGCACTTTCTAAACACTAACTAATTAATCCTTACAACACCCTTGTAAAGTGGATGAGTGAGTCTTGAGCTTAATTGTAGTTGTGGGTTTTGTGGCACCTACAGAGGTCAGCACAGTTTCCCCAGACCACAGTGGGAGGATGGGAAGCTTCTCAGGGCTGACCCTACAGAAGAGCTTTGATGAGTATGGTGAATTTAAAATGCCTGCTTTCAAGTATGGTCCTTGATCAAACCACCAGTGTAGCCTGAATAGCCAGTATTGCTTAAATAACCATTCCAGGCTCAAACTCAGGGAAGTTTAGTGTTAAGAAAGAGATGAAAAATCAGACTTGTACAACAGAAATGAGGGGAATACAGGGGAAAAAGAAATTCTTATGAAAACCTTGGCTAGTGGAAAACGTCATTATGGTCATCTTGAAAAAATCATTGAAATACAGATTATTGCCACAGATTTACCATTTTTTACATCAGGATGCAAGTAGGAAAAGCCAATGTAAGTGTAGTTCCTTGGTTTGGACCAGTGGTAAAAAGCGTAGACGGTCTTTTCATGGCATGTGACAGAATGACAGGAGTAACAAAGACATGACCTGAGATCCTAAGTAGGCTGCTGGGACTCAGGTACAATAATTCCAGGTACAAGCTCACATGGCTGTTCATCTAGGTAAAGACCGCTCTCCCAGTCAGCTTCTATCTTCCAAGTGGTAGGTAAAGCACAAGAGTCTGTTTTGGGAGTCATTTGGGAACAGTTCATGATTTGCCATTTAGTCTAAGAAATTACTTCTTCTTTCTCATCTAACTGGCATGATAATGTGGGTCAGGGAGGGAAAG
>NW_009195480.1:0-1378 GCF_000690835.1 Fulmarus glacialis | reverse complement strand
AAAGAGGAGGGCTTTGGATTTTGGCTATATTTTTGTTCCTGCAAATCAGGCTTGAGTTAGACAGCTAGGGAGGATATGTTACAACCATCTCACACCAGTGAGGCAAGCAGCTCAGCCATATGAAAAAGAAAAATATATCTTAATACTGTCCAAAACCCCTAAATAATACAATTTCCTCTCGTTTCACTCTTATGAACAGTATTATAAAGAAGAGAGGAACAGAGAGCTCCTGCAGAGAAGTGCGAACCAACTAAAGAAGCAATTGAAGACTGACAGAAACCCTAAGTCATGTAAAAATTAAAGATGACATCTGGCTGAATTATTGTTGGTAGTTCCTCAGGGAATTATGCTAGTGAAGCTGTAGTCTAATTAAACCGTACACTGTGCATCTTCTTGCATATTTGGGACAGTATATCTCCAACCAAACTGCTCTGAGGAGCAATACCATAAAAAGCCCTAAGGATGTTTTTAGTAAATAAAATTCTCTTGACCTATAGGCTCTGCTTTGAATGACCTCTATAGAAGACCCAGCTCAGAAGCCAATGGAGATAATTTGTCTTGAAAGAACCTCAGATCAGAGGAGAAACAAGTCCATCTCATCCATAGATAGAGTGGCACACAAGTGGTAGATTAAGAATAGACATCGCATACACACAGAAAGATAAAGCTGGATCCAGAATTTCTTCAGTTTCCAGTGAAAAATCCATTTAATGAGTGAACTTCACATCTTCACTTGTTTTTTTCTTTTGGAGGTTGTGTGTGTGTATGTGTGTGCGCGTGTGCCCTATTTTCCCAGTGGAAAACACAGAAAAGAAAATTACAAAATAAATAGAATATAACTCCCTACTCAGTGCTGCATTATTTTGAAAAAAATGCACATATATTTTAGAAATTGCTCTGAGCATAGTGCAAATAGAGAAAATTGACTATGCTGGACTGAAATGGTTGAATGTGTCTTAAAATATACATATATGCCCTATCCATTGAGAGATTCAAATTTTTTCACAAAAAATAAGTCATGTATAATTTCAGTAGTTATATAAGAAGTTTGTTCACTTTAGGTTTGGTATCAGTCAAAAGAGAAAAGGATGTGAATGCCAAATTATTTAGAAGAAAAGATTTAATAAAACAAACACTTCAATCTTCTCCTTAATGTCGAACATCAAACATTTTTTAAAAAATGGAACTCACTTAAGAAGATCTAATATCAGCTTCAATTTAGAAGAACAGATCTTGGCCTAGTTGATTTTCTCTTTCAGGAGGGAAAATAGACTGATTGACCCAACCCAGATTTGAAGATAAAGGTTGATAAAGAATAGTTTTCTACTGGTAAAAATGAAACATTCAATATTTAAAAATATAAATATTTTCATATTTT
>NW_009195479.1:0-15319 GCF_000690835.1 Fulmarus glacialis | reverse complement strand
GGTGGGGGAGGGGGGTTGGGGGGTGTCTGTCTTTATGCCTGGGGCACAAAATTGCTTTAAGAGACTTTTCTGTAGGGGTATGTATATGAGTGTATGTATCTGTTTAATTGCTAGATAAGGTAACAAACTTTAAACAAGTGCAAACAGCAAGGTATACTCTTGAGTATTCTTTTTTTTCTGCTTGAGTGTTCTGGACTTTTCTGCTTGTCTTTTCTATGATAAGGATGAGGATGGAGCAGTAGTAGACAAAAATCTGATAGACTTCTGTGAGAAATTATGCTCTATGCAGCTAGTGCACCTCTATGGTTAAGTACTTTATGAAGAACTGTGTTCTTGAAGCAATACCCATGACATCTTTCATAATGTGTAACCTAGAGAAGAGTAGAGACATACACTGATAGTTTGTGTTTGGCTGAACTAGTGATATATTAAACTACTACTAACTGTAAAATTGCTTTGAGAAAGGTAATTCTATGATGTTTTAAAGATTAGATCATTACAATTTGAAAATAAAACTAGACATCTTGAAATTTTGTACAAGATGAAATAGATTTATGAATGTGAGACCATGAATTTGGGATTCCAGGCTATAAAGAAGTCCTTAACTTGAGATGCATTCCTCCTTTGAATTATTAGTGCTTATGTTTTTGTTAGTCTACCTTTGAGGTTATTGAAGAGTTGGATGATGAAATGGAAAGATTATTTTAGCAATTAATTTAATTTGACCCATCATTGCAAATATTATTAGCAAATTGACAAATTCCAACAAACTGCTTTGGAATGGTTTTTGAAGTCTCAGTTCTGGACTATACCGTGTAATTCTGTATAGAAGAAGAACCTATAGATCCAGGAATTGAAAATGTGAGTGTTGGAACTAAACACATTGAAAATAGCATAAATTCCAGTGGAAATATTCTGTGTTGTCTGTTGTCTGTTGGCTTCATTGTCATTTTTCATGCAATGTGCAGTTTCTGGTTTAGAGCTTTTAAAATATTTAACATTATATATTTCATTTTTTAAAATGTAAATATTGTAAAAAATGTTGCAAGCATTTGGAAATGTCTTAATGGCTTGGTAACTTAAGCTAGAGTTTGTTTTATGGTACAGGAAAATTGTTAGTCTTGTGTAAAGTGTAAGTATATGAATCATTTTGATGTGTATGTCACTACTTGTCACGTTTCTGACTCCTTAATTGCAAATTAGAATAAATCAAGATTTTAAAGATCAAGAGATGTTAAAGTAGGAGACATTTCCTTAAGAAAAAAATTATTTGCCTATTCATATACACCAAAAGTAGAGGTGACTATGAATAATAATTTTAATTTTTCTTTTCTCTTCTTTTTTTTTTATTTTATTTAAATGAACTGGCTTTGTTCGTCTTTGATTGAATTGCAATATGGTTGATAACGTGCTGACTATTACTGCAAATAGGTAAGTAAAAATTATTTTTCTCTACTATAATATAGATATTCTGTTGGATGTGAAGAATTAATAATTTTCCAATTCAATATGATTTTTTAGGCGGCTCACTAAACAGTGCATATTTGTTTACTAATTAGAAGTTCAATACAGGTTTATGTATTTTCCTTGCACAGCAGACAGAACAGGATGATCACATCATTTCTGTTCCTTGGATATGCTGGTTTGGATTGAAAAATGTTACCTTCATTTTTATTATCATACAAAATAGCTGCTTGGTTTCAGGTTTTATGTTGTTGTTGTTGTTGTTGTTGTTGTTGTTGTTGCTGTTGTTGCTGTTGCTGTTGTTGTTGTTCTTGTTGTTGTTGTTATCCTATCTTTTGTTTTCCGTCGTAATCCATTACATTACTATGATTTTTTTCCCCCATCTCTCCCTGCACAGCCAAAAAGAAAGAAAAAGAAAAGAAAAATACCCTAGTGGTTAAATTCTAAATTCTACTGCAGGACTTCTTTTCCTTGCTGAAGAAGGAAATATTCATATATTCAAATATTCATATGTGATACCAACATAATGTGCTGATTTGGCTTTAGATAATATCTTAGAATTAGTATACAAAATTTCCCAGAACTACTTTTTTAAGAATTGATTTCATATTTTCCTCTACTTTAGTGGCCAAATTTGTTTTCAAAGCAGCTTTTCTGCTGTTCCTATTTTTAAATAGAAGGAACACAGATGTGGACTGCTTTTTGGTTTTGGCACCAATGCATTCACCATATAATTCACAAATACATATTCTCTAGAAACTGAATGCTATCTTTTAAAAAGAAATGCAAACAAGTTTATAAATGACTGTTGTTGTTCACTGCTGTAACCTCAAAAAAAGAGTTAATTTTTCTTTCCTCATTGTCACAGTTTATCTGTTGATCAACACACTTACGTTGATTGATTGAAAAAAGGTTTCCAATAAATGAGATGAACTCTAATACTAAACAATGCATCAGAATTCCTGTAATAGTAAATAACACATAATCTTCAAATAACTTAATTTCTGATTAGTCAATTCTTTTTTCTCCACTTTACTGCAAGGTAAAATGACGCCAAATGTTTATTTAACAAAGATTATTACTTCCTCTTTTGTTTTTTTTCTTAATTACTAATTAGTTCCTGTCAAAATAGATTATGATGGAGTGTATAATGTAGTAGATGTCTGTCAAATCATCATTTGTACTTCTGAATGGCTGTGTTTGTGGAGTTCTGATGACAAACAGAAGCATTAGCGTCACCGGATTTTGAAATATTCCATTTTCAATCAGAGGTTCTTGGAGCACTTACAAAACCTAGTGAGGCAGACAAAAGTGACTTGTCACTTGTTTTTGGCCAATAATTTGCCTATGTGTAAGAAATCAGTTGCTGATACCTGTCACTGCCCATCGTAAGTGTCATCTCTGTATGACTGTCCTCTCTTTAATAAGTCTGAATGTGACAGTCTGAAAACTCCAAGCCCGACCTTCTTTCCTTTTTATGTGCTGTGATTTTTTACATGTACGTATTTGGGATATTTGAAAGATGCAGGCGATGGAAAATATGAGGTAACTTTTGCCATTTCTTCATTTCATTTCTGCATGATTCATTAGTCTAAAATTTGGTGGGATTTATGTTTATTTAGTTTTTCTGAATATACCTAGCAAGCTTTTATGAAATTGGTTTTAAGTGTTTGGACTTGAAATGTTTGGCTTTCCTTTTAAATGCAAAGGGTTCATCTACCTTGCTCATTTGGACCGTGAAATAACCAAGCAAAATGACAACTGCTTAACAATTGTTCAGTTTTGCTTTCAGACCAAAGTAACAAATATGGCTTGTAAGTGGGTTTGGGGTTTTTTTGTTTTTTTTTAATGATTAAAAAAAAAAAAGAAAGAAAAAGCCAGTGTTCAGTTTACACAGTTGCAGTGATTTAAGATCTTCTTGAATTCACCATGGCATTTTCAGCAATACGAAAGAAAATTAAATTCTTCACATTTTAGGTCTGAAAGGCATGGGGGCAGTGAGATGGCAGTTTTGCAAAATAAGAATTTATTTACACACACAACACTAAAACAGGCTATTAGAGCTATTCTGGAGTATCTATTTTTAATACATAATAATCCCATTAGCAACACAGTGTTTCTTATGTCATACACAGTGTAAGTGTAACAGAAATGCCTGAGGCTTTCTGCTTCCAGAAATTTAATTTCACATCTAGCCCAAAAAGATTCATCCATCATTGTGACATTAAATCCAGATCACCTTTTTTAAAGCTGAAGCCTCGCTGTCTGCTGTCTTTGTAATCTCTTAGATTGCCTGTTACTTGCATCCTAGTTATGAAACTTAGATAAAGGTTGAGGGAGGGAGGGAACAGGGTGCAGCAGAGTAAATGTGAATGAACAGCTCAGCAGCTGACAGCTTAGAAAAAGATAGTTCATCTTTATCTCCTATCTCTTCTCCTGCTGGAAATACTCAGTCAATAATAGCAGTAGCAGGGTTTATAGTGGCATATTTATTTACACTTATGTATATATGTGCACAGAACTATATATGCATTTATATACAGTGCCTATATTCCTTATTCCCAGAATTAACTTTATTTAATATGTGGCTTTCAAAGAGGAAAAAAACATCAGGTTTGATAGGAACAGAATATTTTTGGACCTCCAACAACAGAGCAAATCAAGGAGGCTAGCTTTTCTCTACATGCTGGCATCTCTAACCAGAGAAAAATGATTTATTTTTGGGAGCCAGCTACAAAATTAGTAGAGAAACAGAGCAAAGCAAAAGAAAAAGAAATTTCACCACTTACTCCTACTATAAGCTTCCAAAAACTTAATCTAAATCTGGATAAGTATATACCTCCTTTAGTTTTTCTGTATATTTCTGTTCTCCCTCTCCCCCTCTCTTAAAGTAAAGCATATGTTAAGCTCCTCCAAAAGCTCATTCACATCTCTCTTTTTGCTTTTCTTTCCCAGCCATGCTTTAAGGGGATATTTGTCAGGGCACGACACAGGTGACGGTGGCCAGGGGTGGTGGTGGCCATGGGGCCGTCAGGGCGGTGCAGTGCCCTACCTCCTCGACCAGTCTGGTGAGCTGAGCCGGGCCAGGGATGGTGACAGAGGTCAGCCACAGCCCAGCCATCCCCAGGCGCTGCTGCAGGCCTGGGCCCAGCTGGGAAGTCAGCCCCTGGGTGAGGACAGGAGGGGTCTAGGGTGGTGCTTGGCTCAGCGGGGCCCAGGGCAAGGCAGTGCTTGCAGCAGGCCCCAAGGAGACCTCTGTCTGCCTGGGACCACTCCTACCCGGCCCCTGGGGCTGGCCCCTGGGCTGTGCCTGTTGCCGCAAGACTGCTTTCCTATGGTATAAAGTGTAACTGTATGTCTCATCTGACTGCTGTGTCAAGTCCTTTATAACATACCACAGAAGCTACCATCATGCAGTTAATGCTGATGGCCCTGTTCCTTGATGTCACCAAGTCAAGGTGTTCAGACTTGAGAGCTCACCAGGTGCAAGGGAAGCCGGAACCCGTGTGGTCTGTCTTCTTCCCATCTTTCCTCTCCTGTTAAAGATGTTTTATGTTCCTCTCCCCTCCCCAAAAGGAGGCGATCTCATTTGTTCTTGACATTGTTGATCTTATTTTTGGGACCAGGGCTTGCTCTGGTTTGGCCAGGCATCTTTCTTGCTTATTATGTAGGATTATTCTGCTTCCATCAGACATCTGTACTGCTTTTTCAACAGGATTATTCTGGTGGTACCAGGCACCCTTCCCACGTTTCCTGCAGGATTATTTCATTGTACAAAACATCTTTCTTACTTTCTCTACATCCTTAGTTTTTACCTTGCAGATTTTACTACTTGTACATGTTTTCCTGTACCTAGTTTGGAGAAATGTCTTAGTCTATATAAATTAAGACATCAATCTAAATTAAGAAGGCCACAGAGATTGCTGCTCATGGACGATCTCTGCAGGGGAAAAAAAAAAAGTAAACTCTATACATTTACTTTTCAAGCTGGAAAATGTGACCAATAATAATCATGCAGCTCAACTTGTTCATTAGGATGTTTACTTTGCTCTTACAAATAAAGTAAAAAGATGTTTATTTCACAAGATAATCCCATAGTTACGGATCATTTACCTGTAAAGACAGCAGGCAACAAATAAAATTGTAGGATTAAACATTGGTCCTGCTATGACTGTTCCTTCTTTAGATTAACTGGAATGATTCAAAACAGAAAGCAGCTTAACATTATAGTGTTATATTTCAGTTGAAGTCAGTGGTGCTTGTTTGCCTCAGAATACTAATATTTTACTACTTCTGCTAGTTCTTTAAGGTGTCTGAGTTGACTTTTCCTAAATGGTGACTTTTAAATAAAGGCAGCTCTGATTTTCTCCGCCCTAGGAAAATTCATGCTTAGAATGTGCCTTCCCACTGCTGTACACTGTATTCTTTTGTATTCGCTCCATGTATTCTTCCATGTAAACTTCACTTTTTCAGCATTCCAACTAATTCTAATAATCTGATGGTCTAGATTAATTCACAACTGAGATAATTCCATATTGAAGGTCTGTCCTAGGAGAGAAACACTGTCTGTGATAAGAAAAAATGTTTTTCAAAAATTCATACTGCCTGAAAGCCAGTATAAGAATTGCATGAAAAACTACCAAGTATTTCTGTTGAAATGTGCTCATAGCCTTTAAGATGGTAATGCAGAAAAGTCCCATAATAAATTCAAATATGATGTGTTTTCTTTTTAGAATATTTAATTCTGTTAATTTTAAACCCATTTCTTCTGTCTAGACTACATTTATAATAGACAAACTCTTCTTGTCATGTAGAATGAGGATTAGGAATGAAGATCGGGAATTAAATACTTATGAATGAGTACATGAGACTCTCAAGGAGAATAAAAATCTTTGAAAGCTAATGACATTGGGCTTTTTCTACTTGTATAGAACTTCATCAGGTGTGATGGCTTATATGTAGACTGCTCTCTAGTTGGTCTCAAGTTCTTGAGTAACGTGTTAATATAATGACAACTATGCAAAGTATAATTCCATAGGTGTGTTTTAGGTTTTTTCCTTTGGAAAAACCTTTTCCTTCTCCTAGCTAGACATAGGCACTGCAGCTTGTGCATGTGTGGAAGTATACATGTGCAAGTCTGAACTAATCTATTTAAGTGCAGGCCAAAATAGACTAAACTATGTAGGATTACTCAACTTTTTGGCGTGATGTAATGTTTTGGCCCTCATTTCACACTGTTGTAAAGAGAGATCATGTGCATCTGCTGAAAGAGATGAAACTGTAGGAAATTGTATTCAACAGAAGAATTAATGTAATGGAAATTAAATTGGCAGATATGTAAAAGCAATGCATTGGCATATAGTATGTTTTATTTACACTATGCATATTTTTAAATTCAGAAGAATTGAGCAGATGTCTTGGTGTATCCTTCAAACAGCACTAAAGACAAGAGCAAATATTTGCAAATATGATCAAATTATGCAGCTATCAAATACAATTTTCTGTAATTAGTGGGTAAGCAGAAGTTGTTGACTTTGTAATTACATGACAATTCTAAAGGAAGTTCCCCTTTAATTTGTCTTAGTAAATACCTCCAATGCAGTCAGAATTGAAATGCAACACAGTTGTACTTTGACTCATTGGCTGTAAGGATAGCTAAGCTACAAGAAGAAAGAAATGAGGAGGCAGAATTTTCTGCCTTTGAGACATTCATATATTGCAACAAGTTTTACTTAATAATTATCTGGAATTTTGTCCTACCAGAACTGAAGCAGTGACTCATTGACTGTCTCTAGATATTCAGCGCTAAGGGGAAAAGGTATTAAAGAAAGAAGAAAGGTATTAATTGCAATGTGGAACTCGGGAGGAATGTAGATACTTGTTAAAGTCTGGAGAGAAACGAGTTATGTGCAAAGTAGAAAAATACATTGACCAGAAAAAGAATTGGGAATAACACAAAATAAAAAGTACTTGCTTTACAAGTTGTGGCATTTTAAAGCAAAACAAACAAGAGGAAAGATAATCAAAAAAGGATATAAACAAAGTCAAGTGTTGCTCTGAGAGAAAAATCTCAGAAAAGTCTAAAATGTGGAACAAGCCTACAAGGAATAGATACAGTGACAGGGTGACTGAATTTTTGGTAGTTTTTCTACATGAAATAGAAGAAAGAAATATAGAAATAATCAAAACTGTAAGATGGATATAAAAATATCTTAATCTTAAATATTTCAGAAAGAAGTGCTAGAGGTCACTGGGACAATTAAGAGTGGAATAATTTATCAGCAGAACCTATGGGAAAAAAACTTTTGGATCATTATAAAACAAACTGAGCAGAATACTGGAAATTATACTGAGACATATGCACTGCTGGATATCTGGATATCCTTCCATATTTTTTCCTATGAACTGGAAATCTCTTCTGTCAAGAGAGAAATGGAGAACACAGCCATTTTGCTAGTTGTCTAACTGGCAAATGAATTGTCCAGCCCTAAAGGAGTTAAGTTAGAAGAACTATAAATGACTAGTGAATAATTTTCTTGTGCATAGCATAGCCAAAGTATACTGGCCTAAAGTGTTCTGTATTCATTTGATTAATTTTTGCAAAAATAAGTTACATAATTTGTACCAGTTTTGAAAGTGCAGTTAATATACCTCTGAGATATTGGTGGATATATTACGTTATATAATTTTGGCCAGAAATAGTGTCTCCATTTTCTATGAGACACAAAATGAAAGTTTGAAAGAATATGTAATTTGTAGATTAAGACTGCATTAAGTGTAGTTGCATGATACAGTCATACAGGTATAATTTCAAGATTTTTTAAAATTCTTTGCTGCTGAATGGGTGTCCAACACTGAATATGTCACAGGAGAATTGTATTATCTGAAATTAATTAATCTGAAGATGTCCAAGTGTGAGGCAAGAAAGGTAAGAAAGAAGAATGTATGAATTCATACAGAGAGAACTGAAAATTGACAGACTCACGTGTGTGACCTTGGACTTGATTAATTTCTCATCTTCCATACAAAGAGGCTGGAAAAGAACCCATGTATGCGCATATAACTCTGAACTCTCTGTTTACTCTCATTAATGTGCGAGAACAATTCAACTGAATAGAAAATTACTTTTTTCCCTATGATTTGACTAGCATCAAATTTATTTTGTGTTATTAATTTAAATGTCCAAGTCCAGTTGTCCAAAGTAATGCAGTGGAGTCAGTGTACACATATGGCCCGGCACATTTGTCTCAGAAACTTCGATTTGTTGTTAATTTCGTTAATTCAGTATTGTGTAGGAAAGCTGGCTAAGGATTAGAGGTCTTCAATGTCTTACGGTTCTCCTTACAACTGATAGGACAGCTGCAATCGATAAGCAATGTTATAAGAAAGTTTTGGAAGTTTTTTGGTACAAGTAAATCCCAGAAGTATGCTCAGAAAGATAGACTGAAGTATATGAAGAGGGAGGTCTTCGGTGGAGGTTTGAATTGTTCACTTGATAGCATTTTAAGCCATGCATGTGTGTAAGAAAATGAAACACTGAGAAAGTGAGGAGGATAGGGCAAGAAGACAGAAGGATGGAAAGAAAAAACAAAAGTTTGTGAGCTCTAGCTCATGAAGGTGAAAAAGCAGGAAGGGAACACACCCAATCAACTATAAAAGATCAATTAAAAAAAAAGTAATTGGCATAGTGAAAATGTTTACAGCAGGAGAGAATTCTGAGCAAGAGGATTTTGTGGATATGGACAAAAAGTAGAATTGCTCCGTTAAGAGAATGCCAGAGTTAGAAAAAAGCAGAGACCTGTAATTACAAAAGTCAGCACAATGCAGCCTTTCTCTTCCCAGTAATATGAGTCGGGGAAATGAACTGAGGAGTAAGCCATAACCAAGCTTTACTCTGAGTGGACATAGAAATGGGAGTAACAGATGTCTCTTGAGAAGAGGAGCTCAACTGTGCCATTGTGCACTATTTCTTCAATATACGATCAAAGAATTCTCTTAAGAACACAGATGTTTTGGCTTCCAAAAGTTAAATTATGAGATCAGGGTATATTTTAAGCAATAGTTACAACTTCAATAATTGAAACATCTATCTAGTTTTAGAGATAGAAGTAGGGTCTTTCAGAAAACGTTATTTTTCTGTTCAGTAGATGTCTTCCCACTGTCCACAACATACATGTTATTATGCCTGTATGACTGCTTTTACAACGGTTAATTTAAAATCAGTCAGTAAGTCAAGCTGGCATTTTTTAGCATGATTCTTGAGATATTCTCAGTCTGTCTTCAGGTGTATTTGTTCCGTGATTGTTAAAGTTGTTCATAGCATTTTCACGTGATGCACAATGTCATAATGTTCATTTTTTATCCTAACGTTCTGAGGGGAAATGTATTACTCATTTGTAATAAGAAGGTTGACTTAGGTTCAGTTGCAAAAGGTAAACAAAACTGAAGTTTTTAATGCTGGTCAGGCTTCCAGAACAATAAAACATTTTGTGTGTATTGGTCCCTGGTAATCTAATTGAAACTGTAATTAAACTGTATTTTCTTTTAATAAAAAAGGCTGGTGGGGCAGCAACTGCCCCAAGGATTTCCTAAATAGCAGGAAAATTGAGAAACAATTAATTCTCATACCTTCTCACCTCACTAGCCTTTCTCCCTGCTACTCTATATATAGCTTTGGCAACAGAAGAGACAGACAGATTTCTTCCTGTTCTCAACTCAGCCATACTGTTAATGTGAATCCTTGCAGTAGTGAATGTACTAGAGCTATTGAAGATTGCCCCCAAATCTCAGAGTTGTTCTGATTGTTCCAGGTTGCTGGATATGCGATTAGGTGACTGTTTGAAGTTGTGAGAGCATTTTAAACCCAAAACTTGTTACTACATATGAAGAAAATAATTCTTTTTTTCTTTTTATGTGTTGTGTTGTATCTCTTTGATCCTCATAGTGCCTCCTGTTACCATCAATGGTAACAGCTGTAATAGCATCCTAAAAATAGGGCACATTTATGAACATGTATGTGTAGGAAATCCAAAATTCTGTCTAGTGGCCATGCCAAAAATATGTGGAATACTATGATAATCACTGCGAGTGACCGTATAGCAAAATACTGCACCTTGTATACCTAGAACTAGCCCCAGTGTTTCTGCAGTGCTTGAGAATATCCAACAGCCTTGCTGTGCAGTGCACTGCTGTTCTGTCAGCATTATGTGTTTCCCAGTTTTCAATTCCTACCAGCAAAATGTCACTGTGACTGCAGTTTTCATTGCAAACCATTTCTCTGGATTGTCATACCTACAGTTTTCCACATAAATTTCCACTATTATTCACCTATGATTTTTTCTGCTAATAAATTCATCCTCACAGTGAATATCTGTTTAAGTTCTTAAACTGACATCTGCTATACCTGAGCGCTTTTGTTTTCTGTAAGCCTAAACACATCAAAACATCTCTTTTGGGACATGCCACTTTCTTCGCTGTTGTTTTTCCTTTTGCAACAGAAAGATAAAGCAGTGACTCAAAATGGAAAATAGTTAAAATTGGAATTATTTAATGAAATTCTGGACCTTTAGTAACTTTTTATGATTGTACATGAGTAATGTAGCCTGTTCCATGATTTAGGTTTTGGGTGGGTTTTTTTGGTGGGTTAGGATTTTTTTCTTTTTTTTTAAATCTCTAATTATATGCAACATTTGGGCACAGCTGTCTATTCATTAATTTAGAGACACACTATATGTGTGTATTATTTGCATACAGAATATGAATATATTGGCACACTTTGAAATAAGTGTAATTTTTTAGTGATTTAAAAGAAAAAACCCACAAACACCTGATATTAATACATTCCATATATTTTCCCTTACTTTGAGTTCTTAATCACCAGATAAGCTCTCTTTCCTCACCACAAACTGGTATTTGCAGTGACACAGGCTTCCTTACAGCTATGCATGACTAACTTAAGGGACAAGACCAGAAAAAAATACTGGCATGTACTATTTACTGAGGATAGTAAATTAATGAATTATTGCTTTCCTACACAGATCATTGGTACTTGATATTTTGTAATGGCTAAAGTGAAGTTGAACTGAAATGACGTGGGAAAAAGTTACATATTCAGAATGAGGAGAAAAGATTTTTAACTACAGCACCTACTTTATAAGCTCTGTATGTTGAAGCTTTGCTACAAGTGTCAGCTTTCCAAGGATGTGCAATGACTGATTGGCAGTCCTTGCAATGATGATTGATAAGTGACTCTTTTCTTTTTCTATTTTAAGGAGACTGGTTGAGAAGCTGAATTTTTAAATAAAGGTTGTCCTTGAAACAAGAACTTTCCTAACTGCTGTAGGCAGGGCATTATGCTCCATATATATTTCCAACATTTGTTATTTCTTTTAGAAGAGTTGATGTCAACATCAAGTAAACTTTTTGTCTTTCTGATTAACAAATTTACTTAAAACGTCTCTGTAAATGCCATGTGTTTTGTTCCTTTTGTCATTGCATAGATATCATCCACAGCAGTCAGTGAAAATTTTGTCTGGCAGAAGATCATTGTTTATGATTATATAATCCCAGAAACGTAGAGGTTTGGATCACGGTTCTGTGTGTGGGGGTGGTTTGTTTTTTTCATGGAGGTTCAGATGCTGCAGCTGAATTTGAGAACTGGAACTGTTGACCGTGATGTGGCACGGCAGTAATAGTATATAGTAGTAGTACTCCATATAAAAATAATAAAGTAGTAGTGACTCCATATTAAGATAATAAGAAGAAAGAGATAGTAGGGCCTATAGGATTATTTTATGTTTGTGTCAACAATTCATACAACCACTCAAAAACATTGTTATTTTTAAATTGTAAGTTTAATCCTTCCCATCTTCCCACATTTACTAAAGCCCATAACTGCAAGTTGCTGGGAAATAAAAAGTAACTGTGTTTCACTGAGTTGTAACCTTAAATGAAAGGAAAAAAAAACCTTTAACATTTATTTTGTGAGTGAGTGTGTAGATATATATGTAGATGAACTAAGAGTACAATTGAATTTTCTGAGCTGAAAATGTGCTATTCAAAGACACAAAGGCAGAATGCTATGGAAAAAATTGGGAAAAAATTGGGAAAAAATTGGGAAGAGATTTTTTCCAATTTTATAGTGGAAGTAGTATTAATCAGTGACCAGATAACATATCCAAGAATCAGATGGGTAAAGTTCTAGTTCATTCTCATATTTGGATAAGGTGGAGGATAAAATAATGCATACTCATTTCAGTAAAGCTTTAATAACTCTTCTGCTGAGAAGCATAGCACAAGTGAGGTGTAGCAATTGTGTCAAGATATTTTCAAGACAAATCAACTTGAAAATTAAGCAAAATTGTCTTTCAAATTATTAGAACATCGTCCTTCTCCCTCTCCTTCACTTCATCCCCACCCAAATTCCTCATCCAATTGCAGAATGTAATTTGAATTTTCGTTAAGTTGATGCAATATTGTCTTACTTTATTTTTATTACAAGTAGTATGCAATAAAATAAATTAGAGAAAGTGCAATAATTCTAAGATAATTCAAGCTGAAATGCAGGAATTTTATTTAAAAGATAATTATTTTGATTTATGGTGTCTTACTCTGACGATTGCTTAGTATAAAAGAATTGCAGAAGAGTTTAAAAATTATTTACTTTGTTACAGATATTAATGAAGAAAAATATAAAGAAGTAATATTAAGCTCTACTTTCTTTAATACATTCAATAGTAATACATTCAATAGTAAATGGACAGTGGGAAAAATGGGTGGAAGAAATTAGACTGCCTTTCTGTTTAGACTGTTGATTTCATACTGTTGAGCATTCAGTGTATAATGATGGAAGTCAAGAAGTCTGTTTTCAGCAATTTTCTATGGAAAAGAGGAATTACTCTCAGGCTGAAAGTAGGAGTGTGTGTATGTAAAACAATTCGTAGAAACCAATATTGGCTAAGTTGGGTTTTCAGTTCAAAGATTTTAACTGGTGAAAAGGAAGTGGTTTTGGATAGAATGTAGAAATCCATAATTCTTAGATTATAAACCAATTGCAGATCATTATGAATTTGAAAAGATCTGGTATGTCTTTCAGCCAGTAGGTGTCCCCCTAGTGTACTAATTTAAATATATTATAGTCCCAGGTAAACAATAGAAAAGATGCTGGCACCAAAACCCCTGGAAATACTAATCTGTATATTTGTGTGGTTTAGCGTTTTGTTTTTTTTTTAAATAAAAGCCTACTGGATAAAACGCACTGTGAGTTCATGTGCCATGACAAACTCCAAAAGAAATTGTTTCCAAATTATTGCATTAAGAGACTATTTTGTGGAAACTTCTCTAGTTTATCTGGGACTATAAACCATCATAAAATGGAATATTTTACTGTTAAATTTGGGCTATGAAATGGTGACACTAAGCAAAAAATACTTGTTACAGTAACTTCTTATTTTGATCTCAGTAAAAATACTTCATTTCCAAAACTGGTATATTTCACAGGGAAGGGGAGAAGTTCTGAAGTTCTTTATTGATGATAATGAATATTCAAAACTGACTATAAAATGCACGGGGATAACACTTGTCAGATTAGTCTACCACTTATCTGAGTGGGGCAGGTGAAACTTCTTGGCCTTATTATTCACAAAAAAGGACAGTGAACTGGGAGGGTGAATATGTTCAAAACCAGGCAAAACTGTGATATAGAATGTCTCTGACTTTTTAGCTGTGTAATGGTTGCCTTTAAAAAAGAGTTTAAAAAGGAGTTTAAAAAGGAAAAGAAAGGCCCATTTTCTCTTTGGCAATAAGCATTTTTACGGAAAAGTTTATAACTATAAATAAGCAGTAATACTTTCTGTGTTTCTGACAAAACATCCTTTACGTCTCCAAATGCTGTGTGTTTCTTGTGACTGAATGACTTTATGTCATACGTGTATGATCAATAATCTTCATTTTCATTTAATTTTATATTTTGCTAGTTCTGGTTACACACTTATACTATGCAATCTGGTGACCTTGCAGTTGCACATTAAGTGTTTCATCTATCATGTTTGTTCTCTTTTTCTCTCTCTAGAAAGGTATGATGAGATTTGTTGTTTCTTTGTTTTCAATTATTTGTGGTTCACGTGTATGCAGACACACATACACATGTATTCTGGCGTATATATTTTTAGGAGAACTGAGGCCAGAGACATGTACTGAAAACTGAAAGCTGAAAACTAAGGAAATGGGGTTTCTGGAGGCTCTTGTTTTTTGGTCTTGATCCAAGCTCATGAAGTTTTTTTTAGTGTACAGACTCATGGTAATCTTACTATCAAATCTTTCATTGCCCAGAGGAGCAAAGCTACCAACTGTAGACTTTACCCTGGAGCTTTGAATCTATCTTTTTGTTTGTAAACTCATTGAGGACTGTTTTAAAGTGAGAGAAGTTTTACCTGCCAGTAATCACTGAAGAACAATTTTCAAATTGACAACACTAAGAGAGTAAAAAAAGTAACAGCTTCATATATGTTCAGGGCTTTAATGTGTTCGGGTTTGTTTTTTTTCTAGTGAAGGCACTGTGTTGGATTAATTACCTGTCTTGGTGATTGGGCCGATCACCATCCAAAATTGGAAGAAAAAATGTGTGTGTTCAGCATCTGTGGAAGTGGGAACTTTTGAGAATTTGTATCAATGGTTTAGAAATATGGACTATCACATGTACTCCATTATTACCTGTGAAGAGGCAATAGATTGGCACGAAGTTTTGTGGAGCATAACTAACACTAAAAAAGTCAGAATTTTAGTGTGAGAAATGTTTTGTAGAAAGAATGTTAAGCAGTAATTACATCCATGGGTTATTGTCCTGGTTTCGGCTGGG
>NW_009195478.1:35619-54713 GCF_000690835.1 Fulmarus glacialis | reverse complement strand
CCCCCGGGGCCGCCCTGGCTGGCACAGAAGGGAAAGGTAGATTTATGTACTTCTGTCTGCTTTGGGTTTTACAATCTGAAAGGTTTCGGTCACTCCCAAACAGGATTCTTCACGCAAACATATACACACAGGGCAGAGTGATCCTTACAGAAAAAGATGCGTCACTGCCAAATGTTTAGCATTAAGATGTTGATCAAAAATGTATTTGGGGTTCTCCTGCTTCACTCCCCGCTCCAAAATCTGGTTTGATTTTCCAGCCCCCCCACCCCTTGTCTAGCTTCTCACCCATTAAAAAATAAAAAAGCATTACTTTTTCAGCTCTGCTTTCTCCAGACAGATTTGGCTCCCTCCAAAGCCTCTGTGATTAAACACACAGTAAATAGTACTCAGGCCAAAATTCTCTAAGCCTGCGACTTTTTTGATGCCAATAAATCCCACTGCACCTTTCTCTTCAGCTGCCCTCAATTTCCTTGACTCTTTTAAGGCTGTCATGTGCATCTGGACCTGGCTCCCTCTTCCAGTGCAACATTTTCATTCTCTTTCAGATTTCTCTCTGAAAAACTGCAGACCATGAAGTCTACATGTTTTCTGAAATCTTTGAAGCAACTCAAAAATTTGATCGCTTTTCCTTTTTTTTGTTCAAAATCCCCAACCTGAAAAAAAATCAGCTTCAAAATGGCAAAAATATGGTTAAGTTTTAATTTTTGTCAAAAAAGGAAAAATTGAAAATTAAGAATATTCTAGTACGCTTTCAATTATGGAAAAAAGAACATTTTGCTTGAGACATATAGACGACTCTGAACCCAAAACGCTGACTGTTATCATTACCACTTTGCGAGGCAAAAATGAAAAAACCTTATCTGCTGATATGGAAGCAGCAGATCTCCAGCTTGTGTAAGGTAATACAGTTTTTCGGTATCTTTTTGTTCCAGCAGAAGATTTCTTTCACAATGTGTCTGGTACATCTGTGTTTTCTTTCATTTGAGCCAGAAGCACCATGGGGCAGACGCAGTCTTTCTTGATATATTTTTCTGAGCAAGTAAGTATTTAATTTTTTTCTGTGGTGCAGAATACAAAGTAGTGTGACATGGCGGATTCTGGTCATTTATCACAGAGGAATTTAGAGGGAGTAAATAATAAAATTTTATTAAATGGAGACAACCAGGGTGAGTGTAAGTGTGTGGTTATAAGCCCCCCTTTTTTTCTTGCTCACCAGATCATTACTCTACACAGCCATTAGGAGAATGAAAGCTTTTGAAATAAATAAAATGCTGCTGTCAAAAGCAGAATAGTCTAAAGTGCAGAAATTAGAAGGGTAAATGGAACTGGAATTACTATGGGGATAGGAAGGAGATAAAATGTGTATCTAGCAAAATTTGGGGTCTAGCCAGGCATGTATTTTGCAGAAGCTATGTCAGGGAGACGGGTTGCTGCCCATTGCTCTTTGCTGCCCCTACTGATCTGCTGGCCGAGTGGGTTGTCTGAGAACTCCCCAACTTATTTCAGTCCAAAGAGGCCAGGTTAGTTTAGATAAACAGTAAGTCTTTGCTAATCTAGTGCATTTTGAAAAAAATAGGTTAGAGGAAGCTTGTATGAGCAGCGCTACTAGCAGAATCAAAGGGATTTGGGATTCCTGATAACCACCCAGAGGCAGGCTGCGGTTACTAATATCTTCCACCAGCACAGCTGAAGCTGGAAGAGCACATCTGTTCACCTCCTGAAGAGGACTAGATTTCTGGTCTGCTAATCCCATTTTCCACTACATATTCAGTCAAAATAGCCCCTAAATGGCTGGAGATCCCTCTGTGCTCAGGGTTCCTTCAGTAGCATTAATTTGGCAAAAGTAGCCAAAGCCAAAAGTGAATGTTAATGTTTGGAGCCTGATCAAAATGGGGTGTATAAACAGCATAGCAATACATAGCTCCGCTGTATCTCATCCTTTGCTACTCTTAATACTCTGTGTTCTTAAATCAGGCAGCTCCATGCAGCTTTAATTTAGTCAAGGGCCAAGCAGCTATGAATTAAGGAGCCATAGGGCTAGAGCTTGCAGCAATCTGTTCTCTCCCAAATGTCCAATTAGAAGAGATAACACATTCAGAGATAAATTCCTGGCAAGAACTGAGGATGAGATTTTGCTTGAATCAACAATGTGGTCAACACGTTGAGACTGATATATGAAAATAATGTAAGACAAAGATCTGAAATGTTTAAACAAGAGATCAGTTACGGGCCTCTCAGAGGTGGTAAAGGTAAATTATTAAAGAATTTATAATTACATTCATGCCTAATTATTAATAAACAAGGATGGCTAACAGATGCTGCAGCAGATTTACATTTCCTAAGGAAACAAGAGGAATTATAGAAGAAAATCAGGATCAGCAAAATGATTAAATCAGGAAGCTGGAATGTCTGTAGATGACAAAAAAGCTTTTGTCAAACTATTCAGGAGGAAACAGTAAAAAAAAAGGAGAGATTCCTTTTCAAACCTTAGAGGCACTAATAGGCTGAAGAAAGCTGACACAACACCTATTGTGAGAACAGAAATAACAGAAATTTCAAAAAGTTGGTGATTGGGATCAGATTCAGACCAATGTGTTCACTTCTTAATGATGTCATTCAAGTGACTTCATGAGTATAAAACAAGTTGAACATGACAGCAAATTGATATCTTGCTATCTTTATCCTGTGGAAGAGTAATCCATATCAAGACAGTGGAAACTTTATCAGAAAAATCTAAAATGTATTACTTAGAAAAATTAACATCAGAATAGAAATCATGGCAAGTAAACTTGATGGAAAGCTTGGAAGGAGCAACAGTGGGTCAACAGGAGCAATTCTGGCCCCGACTGATTTAAGATCTGGGGAAATATTGGTACAATATTCAATGCTGGACTGTATTAGCAAACAGTGTGACAGAGAGAAACTACTGAAGGGATGAAGAATTGGCTTTGATTGTTAAAACAAGAGACATTTGAAAATGGAGGGAAGAATCATGAAGATCTATTTTTGGAAGAATATTTCTTGTTTATTTATGACCTGAAAAAATCATCACTGAAGAAATTACTGAAGTTTTCACAGAAACAGATAATAAGACTGACAGATGTAAAGATGTAAAGTGATAACAGAAGCTTGTATAAAACAGAAAATAAAACCTGGTAAGTAATTGCTGGAAAACAGAATGTTGTGGCAACATTAAAGAAAAACACTTCTTTAACATGAATTTTGAAACTACCAAAAACGAGAAGGAAAGAAGTGGAATACAACTGAAATCTTCTACATCATTTCTTCAAGTCAGGATTTTCTCCCAACAAAGAAAAGCAGTCAAAGACTTTTAAGCGCAGCCACAGTAGCCTGACAAAAACGGAACATTGATGATACCGTGCAGCATTCAAGAAGGCATATTCAGCATCTGTACCTGCCCTTACTTAAACAAATGTGTTACAAGGCTACATTTACATGAAGACCATTTGGCATTGCAACTTCATCAGCCAGAGCACTGAAGTCACTTTCCGGCTCATCAGCACAGCAGCACGGACTGTAGAAACAATGAAAGGCGCTGGTTATTGTCAGGTTTTCATCATGGGGCTATCACAATCAGATGGCATTAGGTCCTTCATATACTCTGAGTACGATGTAATGACTTTTCACAAGACCACTGACACACCATATTTACAACATACCTCAGAAGACTTTGAAGATAATTTCTATTCAGTTTTCATCAGATCTAAACACCAGCATTTACCAGATACTGTATTCTACTCAAAGGTTCTCAAAATTTCCCGCTAGGGTATTTTCCTCTTTTAAGTGAGAAACTGTTAGAGCGGTATTTTGACACCTTATGTATTGAATACTTCTAGAAAAGATTTTCTCCTCAGTATAGAAACAAGTATCTATATATTTAGCATTGATGAAAACCATTACTCTCAATAGGAGCAGTTTGTATTAGGTCACTGAATACTTTCCGTCCCCTAGCATCCATTCAGACCACCTCTTCTGCCATTACATGCCAATTACTTCTGTCCAATCACAGGATAAAAAACATCCAGTTTCCCATTTGCAAATCTCAAGTCCCAGTTCTTCGTTTACACCCAAAAACATCCCACCCACTGTTTCTTCCCCATCCCTTTGGCAACTGCCACGATTACGTGCATGGAAAAACATTATTAGGAAAGTCTAACGGATTTTAATTGTTTTCATTGCAAATGTTTCTCCCTGGTGGAAAAAAGCTCTAATCATATTGTCTCATTGCTCATTCTTTACTCTTCTTCCTGTTGTCTCTATTACTCTCTCCTTCTGTTCATTCTTCTTTCCATCCTGCTTCCCCAAATATACTACCATGCCATTCTCTTTACTCTTTCTTGCCCTGCAGGGAAGCTCATTGCTCTCTCCTTTCCATCTTTTGATGATGTCACTCTAACAGAATCTGCAGTAAAATCCATCTCCTCCTCCTTGCTTCCTACAAACCATATGCGAAAGCAGTAGCAGAAATTGGAAGATAGGGCAAACAACCCCTGCAGTGATCAGGTCTCTGCACATGGCAGGCAAGCGCTCTGATGGAAGAACATAGGCTGAAAACCCTTTTGTATCGATAGATCCTGTTTCTAGCAATAAAGCAGAAATTTCAGTAGATTGAAATATCGGTGGTTGTATCAACAGCCTGGTGGTGCCTAGAGGCTTCATACAAAACTGAGATCTCAGAACTGGTTTGGGTGCTCCACAAACACAGTAAACCTAGTTTTTCTCCAGACACCCCGCAGTCTAAACAGATCAAATATGCAAAGAGCAGGACAACAGAAATATTGAAAGGTCAAAAGATTTGCCCGAGGAAACTGAGTAGATCTTGTCTGTGATTACTTATTGATGGCTTGTATATTTATTTTCATTACTTATCCCACGGCCAAGTAGTAATGGGGAAAAAAAAATCCTTGTGCATGCTTTCAGACCATTGTCTGGAACATCTTAAGCTGTTTTGCATATTTGACTGGTTAATATTGATAATCTCATAGTTAAATCAGAAAAATCCATTCTATTTTGACACTGGCAGGTACCACGCTCTTTGTCAAAATCACTCTGATTGTCTCAATGCTAACAAACTCACAGCAAAAGGGATAAGTTTTGAATTTTGACAGTTTTTTTCTTCGAAGGAAATCACCAAAACAAGTTTTGTGGGTTTGGTGCAGATTCTCACTTTTGACACACTGTGAAGGGCACTGTCTCTCCCTGCCTGTCTGATCCAGGTGTGGATTAGCTCAGGGGGGAAAAAAAAGGCGGATTTTTTTCCCAGAAAGCCTCCCAGGTAATGCAAGGATCAGAGATAACGGCTTACCAGTTCTCGGGAGCAGAGAATGTCCTCACAAGGTTTGTGATTTGAAAACATTTTAATGAAACAAAATCCAAACACGAAAAAATGCCTTCAGAATGTCTTAAGGATTTTCATTACAAAATAAAGCAGATATTTAGAAATGTCTGATAATAGCAAAGAAACGTTTGATAACTAGTTACCAATGCAGTTGTAAATTAGTGATGTCAGCAACTATGAAAATGCCTTTTTTTCCACTAGACTTTTAGAGTCTAAAAAATTACTATGGGCTTGTTTAGGATTGTGGCCTGGTGTGCCATTTTAAACAATAGGCAATGTCAATAAATAATGATGTCATTTAGCCTAAAGATGGTCTCGCTTTGTTTTCAGAGTATGAGCTGGAAAGCTTGAAACAAATTGACTGGTCTCTGATCAGCTATAAAGTTTTGAGAAATGTTAACATTTCTATTGTTCTAAAAGCAGAGGATATTTTGGGGGAAATCCTAACTCAAAAACAAGTTGTCTGTCAAGAACTGAGGGCTTTCCACACATTTCTTTTGTTATGAGAAGAAGCTGATGATACTTGGGTGCAAACAGCAAACAAGTCCAAGTAGCTGAAGAAATTTAACCTGTAATTCGGGTATTTCTAACTGGCAGAGTATAACACCAGCCCATTCTTTTCAGAAACCACAGGTTCATTTCTCAGGCACAGAGAAACATGCTGAAAGTCAGCTACTATGTAATCATAACACTGAGACGTAGACTTCCAAAGGAATTTGGGAGCTCCCGTTGCAGGTACTCGGATACTTAGAGAAACTTACCAAAGTGAGTGCCAAAACACTCGCTGCCATAGGCTGAAAATAGGAGTCGTGTCTTGTCTGCTTGGACTCTTTTGTAAACCCCACCAGGCACCTTTCCGTAGTTCTGAGTATCTAAGTGTCTCCATCTGATCTAACTGAAGACAAACCATATCCAAGTAAATCTGCTTCTGCAACCATGCAAAGTGCCTGACGTTTGTGTCTGACCGTTCCTATTCTACCTACTCAGCTTCCCTTGGCTTCTACATTTCAGATAAATATAACACACAAATTCCACCGAAGTCCATTCTGACACTGCCATTTGACAGAATTTGTGCAGGATCCATTTCTTAGACTATCTTCTGAGACACACATATTAGCATAAACATAAATTCCTCAACAACTGGAGACAAATATAACCAATATTGACTAGGTTATTGTGCTTATTTAAAGTAGTCTTTACTAATAAAATAGGGGGGAAATATGCACAGCTAATATTGCAATTTTTAAGTTTTAAGAAAAAAGGATTTTTTTCCTCCGATTAGCTGTAAGATACAAGGGAAAATTTATCTTGTGTATTATCTAATAGGCCTTCCAGAACTAAAGACCACAGGAGGTAAGGCTAACAAAATTAATATGCAAAGAAGTTCAGCACTAGGGACCCATAATTTTCTTGCAAATGGTTTCACTTTAAGGATGAAACAACACAAGACAATACCAATTTCTTTCTTTTTTTGCAAATAGATGATGCTTTAAAAAAATTAACACATGACAGCAGGTGGGAAGAAACTAGAGAAGTGGATATTCAAAGTAGAGAGTGACTACAAATTTGATTTGCTTAACATTTTACTAACTGATTTGAATTCACTGATATGTTAAAACAATGTCAGGAGATACATTTAATTAAGACGAGATTGGTTGTCATTCAGACACGAAATAAACATTTAGCACACCTAGTGAATTATTAAAGTGAATGAAAAATAATCTGACCTTCAGAAAGCAGAATCATAAATAACAAGGACTTAGGAAATTCTACTTGGCCATGTTTGAAAATAACGTTCATTTTTTGCTTGCATTAAATAATAACTGTAAAAGTAATCATTACCAAATGCATTATTAATTAGAGGTTTTTAATGGCAAAGGAGCACTTTTATTGCAGTAACAGATTTATATCACATTTGTATATGCAAGACTATTATGAAACATGATAAGAGAAAGTTAAACTGTTCTTGCTTCTGCGTATGGAATTAACATGGGCATTTAAGGTTCTGTCCTTTATATCTGCTTCGTAAGATGTCAGCAATAACTAGGTATTGTTTCTTGTAGTAAAGAGCCCATTGTGATTAGATTTCAAAAATATATGCCTGCACCCCAGG
The DNA here is from genome assembly GCF_000690835.1 of Fulmarus glacialis. NCBI lineage: Eukaryota > Metazoa > Chordata > Aves > Procellariiformes > Procellariidae > Fulmarus > Fulmarus glacialis. Next base: position 47,241 of record NW_009195478.1, on the reverse strand, counting down.
AAATGGTTCAATGTAATAGTATTCCCATCAATTCAAAATAGGTGAGTGTCAGACAAGCTTCAAAGGTAACAAATCAGCTCAGCGCAATTCAGAATTTTAAAATCGAGACTTTGAAAAAGGAGAAAGGTTACATATCTTGGCCTGTAGTATATTATGGCAATAAAACATACTGACAAAAGTGGTGTCTTTAAAATGAATCCTCATTTAGAACTGGTTGATATTCCAGCAAGGAACATCTTGTTTTAACAAGAACATTGTAACAGATACTGCAGGACATTAGTTTGAAATATTTTTTCTGTATTTTTATCATCCTTTCACATAAGAAAAACTTAGCCTTGAGAAGTTCAATTCACCTTTGAAAGGTATCAGGAAGTAACTCCTGATAAATATTGCAGAATTTTTTTGCCTTTAGCCTTTGCAAACCGAAAATGTTGTGTTCTCTATATACCATAGAAAATTCTATAAATACTGCGTTCACTATTGCGAATAACAATTCAACCTGTAATTAAGTAGGTGCAATTATGTGGGTAACTTCTGACTATCGTGATTCTTCATATGTACATGTTTGTAGAATTGGGATCAAAGATTGTTAAAAATATGGTTTCCTTAGAATAAAATTTTAAAAAATTAAAGGGAGTGGGGGGAGGCAGAACATAGGGACTTTTCCCTGAAAACCACCAACATCAAAATCTAAAACAACCCCATACGAAGCTTACTTCGCACATATAATATTTTGTATTTCTGCAAAATTCTGCAAGATTTAAGAAGAGCCTGACATTTTTGCTAAAATCAGTGGGAAAGTGATTGAAGTAAGATACAGTTCAGTATAAGGATATGAAAGACACACAATTTTTTAAGAGAAAAATTAGATGAGTAAATCGGATCCCTATCATTCAAAACCATACACAAAGAGATCCCTGCATCCATCCACATGAACTTTAATCAGGCTTACTGAGAAAGTTCCATTTAGTAAGAAATCTGATCAAGTCCATACCTTTTCATTTATAAAACAGCTATTATATCATCTTCAAGTAAAACAAATGCCTGAAATCAGTGTATAGGTAACATTCCTTGAACAAGAAGCCCCATTCAAGTGAAGGAAACCACTCACTGGGGAAGAGAGTAAGGGTTTCCAGGACTGTACTGTGCTTTGATGTGTCCTGTAAATTCTCTTACTCACCCTCCCTAAACTTTGTTTTCTTCATTTTAAATATTTTCAAAAAATAATTCAGCTATTTAAAGCTGAAAAGATATATAAACAGAATTTGCTTTGGTGATTTTCCATTCTTAGGGGGGGTTATATTTAATTCAGATGCCTAATTTAGGGCTTTGGTCCTCAGGCCATAATAACAATAGCAACAAAAATAAAATGCATTATTTATAAATTTATAGTATTGTAAATTCAGATGCTTCTAAAAGACTAAAAATCAAGTTCCATTTGTTCAATATAAAAAGGCTTTGAAACGTAATCTCTGTGGGTTGATTGATGTATTACATAATGTCTTTTTTTTTTGCTTTCTCTGTACAAACATGTTAAACATGATAGTTTTCTGAGTACAAGTAATTTCTTCCATTTCCCTTTGCACTCCATCTATTATCTTTTACAGTATTTAATAAATTAGTGTAGGCAATATAAAATTGAATTACTTTATCCATAATCAAATTAATTATATATCAACATTTTCCAAGGCCACAAAATGTGAATATCTAATAATAGCAATGTTTACATTATGCTGTATTTAGTTAAAGAATCCTCTTCTTTAAGGGACAGTAAGAGGATAATGGAGACTGCCAAAATTAAGTACAATATCACATTTATTCCTTTTTTATTGGGCTGCTTTAATTTCTATAAATCATATCCTTGTAGTTAGCAACTGGAACGAAGTTGGGTGGTTAGAGGAGTTTTGGTTAGGCAAATAAAATTATGTTCCTTGTCAAAAGATTCTTGTAACATGAAGAAAACATGAACTTGCTAAAACTTGCAAACTTGAGTTGTTTCATTTAAAAAGCCATTTATCACTCACGTAAACAAAATCAGACATTTTCAGGTGTTTCTATGACCCCTCAGTGCAGACCAGCAACACACTTCAGCTCACAACAGCTGCATGCAGTGCTCCCACATGGAATTCCCTCTGTCCCAACACAACAGGAACAGCCAAAATTTCTTTTGCTCAGTAACACAGCACAGATTATTGGCTTGATTATACAGTATGCTGGTCACCTTTGACACCTAATCCGTACTTTTCCTGCAGAGGCGGGCTGCTGAGGATCCAAGGAAAGGATCACTGTCTTCCAGCACTCTCACAGCACCCCCTGAAAGCCCATGACCAGGCAGCATATTTACATGAGCTCTTCCTTCCCAAGCAGTTCCTGAGCCACGAGCTTTCCAAAAAGGGTAGGGGCAAGAAGGATTTTGCTGTTTTCCCCAGAATCTGGAGAGGTTTCTAATTAATATCCCAGCTCCCCACTGAACCTACAGTGGCAGGCTGAGCATCCTTGCCCTCTCCTAACCTGGTTAAAATCTGCCACTTCAAGGATCAGCCCTTGCAAAAAGTCTGGGGAAAGCAAATCCTGTGTTTTCTCAGACTGCCCTGCAAGAAATGATGCTCCAAATAAATCACAAACCTAAACCTTGGGACAACATAGTTAAACCCCAAAAGCCCTGGTCACCTCAACTTACTGCCAAATGCTAGCTAGAACCTAGTCTTAGGAGCCAAGGGAAGAATGCACTTTCTTGTCCCCTGACTGCATCAGCAGTGTGACAACGCTAAGCAGCTTGCTGTAAAATTAAAGTGGAAGTAGATGGGAAAACTTCTGAGGCACAGCCATGCCAGTCTGACCTTCCCAACGAGACTCCTGCAGCCACAGAGCACAACCGAGTGAGCAGAGATGCTACTGCAGCAATGCTCCTTCCTTCCAGCTCTTCCCAACGCTCACGTTGCAACCAGGCGGTCCTGGTGGCATCTTTCTTGACAAAACATTTCTGCTATTGCAATGGTTTTCCCTTTGAGACATGAAAAAGATACCTTCTCCCTTTCAGTTTTAAATACAGTCGAGCATGTCCCATCTTGATGTAAGAGCTAGGATGCTCTAATGTGGAACATGTAAATATATAATGTTAAAGGACAACTGCATGCTCATTTGGTTCTTGCTCAGTATTGTCATCGAGGGCAAATGTTTGATATTCTGCCCTGCTTCTTAGTGGTCTCTGTTCTTTAAGCATCCTTGAAATTAAAAGACTATCTCTTTTTCTTATACTTCCCATAAATCATATTGCAAGATTTTTTACATCACTGTTCAGAAATATAGAAGCATTAAACCATGCATTATGTTACCTAGGGTCCAAGTGGAAACAAGCAATTATCTAGCCTCCAAATTGTGGAAATATGTACACAGGAGCCAAAAATCAACTGTGAAGAAAAACTACACATTTAAGATGCAAAATGAGACTTATACCAAATTGGATTTCATGGAATATAAAATACTTTTTTTCTTTATGAGAAAGCAAACTCATATTTCTGTGTGTCCTCCAATATGTGTGGAATACAGAGTTTCAAATTTATTTTTACATGTAACAAATGTGGTGTGTGTCTCCTAAACTCATAACAATCTTGGGCTAAATCAGCTTTACAATTATTATAGTGCAATTTTCCCTATCAAGAAATGCTGTGGACTTACTGTTTACCTTTCAGTTGATTTTATTTGCCAGATTATATACCAAATGGTCCCATGGGCTTGCTGAATATATGGGTGCTAACAATGAAAAATGTGCATAGTTTTAATACCAACTTTGTAAATTGCCTTAATAATAGCCTGTATAATGTAATAGTATTTTCAACCAGTACTTTTAATTTCTAGCTCATAAAGCCTTTTCATTGAACCCCAAGGGTGTAGCTATAAAAGTAAGATTTAATTTTGTATATAATGTGGCCTAAATTAGTTTTAAAGCAATAGGAGAAACATGCAGCTCAAAGAGATAAGACTGAAATTATTATAACTCGATGAAATTTCCTATAGCAAAATTAATCATTATTTCCATTTTAACATAATTTGACATTAAAAATATAAGACTAATGTAGATCTAATCAAGGTATATATTTTAAACGACTTTGCTGTAAATTAGAGAGGCCATAAAAAGAGTGTTGCAAGCCATATGACAGCGAATGGTTTGAAGACACTTCCAAAGTGTAAGTTGAGTGTAATATTTCTTTGATGGAATGAGTTAATAAATAAATACTACTCCATAATAATGAAATAGTGTATTTATGTTCGTATCTTTGACCAAAACTGGAAGTCCATACCCAGAAACTGACAGCGCAGTCTCATGCCTGTCAGTCTTGGCATGCTTGTCAACTGTCTGTGACATTTGGTCATTTTTCGTAAAAATGCCTCTCCTGGAATCATGTGATTATGCAAAAACTCAGTTCCTCAATTTCTAATCCTCCCAACTGCAGAGAAAATCTAGCAAGCATGAACGATAAAGCAGATGAAAGGAAACAGCACATAAAAAAAGACCCAAAATTATTTTCTCAGACTCCCTTTTTTTATTTATTATACTCATCTTTGTTCAGGGGCTTGGGCTCGGTAAGTGTACTCTGTTGACCATTTTAAACACAAGAAAAAAAATCTTAAAAAGTCATCAGACTGGTACAAAGTCATTTACTCTATAAGAAAAAGATTGTGTTTAACTGGGATTTATTTTTAAGTACACTACATAAAGCAGGACCCAAAATTTTTCCTACTATGTTGGCTCTGACTCTCTTTCTACAGGAAGACATCTTCCAATACTAGATGCTTTCTACTGTGAATAGTTCCTCTGGGCCTTAAAAAGGCACTGATTACAGCTATCTTTGTGGCTAAATCTGATATGACTTCAAATCAGACAGGTATAGGGTGTAGGAGAATAAGAAAGAAGGGAAGATTTATGAGGGTATCAGATGTAGGTTATTTCCAGCATTTGGAATGCTATTTAGAATGTTTTCTATGTATATTAAAAGTTTATCCCACTAACATATTATATGAAGATCTCTCAGGTCTGTGATATTAATACCTGCACATCTGGATTTTACTTGCAAGACCAGCAAGGTTTCGTGTTTTGTTTAATACTCTGAAAGGTCCTGAAGAAGAAAAAAAGGAAAAGAAAAAAAAACCAACAACAACAAAAAAAAACTGGACTCTGCTTCATTAAAACCATCAATGAAACGCAGGAAGCAGTGACAGTCAGACACACTGCCTCAGCGTGCTCCAGCACTGTGGTACCCAGACGCGTTTTGGACCCATCAGGAGACTGGATTTTGGAAAACTTTGCCCAAAGAATCCTGCAAGTTCCTGATGCTGGCCCAAGGCTGTTAGGGTAAACGGTAAAACTTCCCCTGGCTTTGGTGTGAACAGGCTCAGCCTCATCAAGAGTGGCTTTGTGGAATATCCTCTGTCAATGTTTCTTTTTTAAAGTTTATTTCATCTTTGTAAGCCGTATTGATTTTTACAGCTGCTGCTGGTCTGACCCCAGGAATTGAATAATAGGCTGCAGCTCCCGCAACACCACCTCCTACTCCAAAGTTTAACATCATGTATATTTTGAATACCTAAATAGGCTCGTTAACTCTTTGTGTTCCTGAAGCCTTGCAACATATTTACTACAAACAAAAATAAGTATCTGTATCGAGTAATCTAAGTAATGATGTACATTATTTATACACGCACATATATATTTATATGCACAGGAAGGAGGAAATGGTGTATTAGCTGTATATTAAAGTGGTGGTGTTACTAGCATCCTAACCCACCATTTGCCCAGCTGACAGGGAAGCAGACACCGTGGCACTGACTGCATTGCATAGGACACCACGTTACCTGTCCCCACACATAGGAATCCACCTGTGCCATGGTGTGGCAGGGCAGTTCGCTCCCCTCTCTGTATCGCACCGCTTGGGCGAGACCTGGGCAAGACGAGCAGCCAGAGGCACGTGCAGGCAGAGCCCAGGGCCACGGCTGGACCGTGCGCCTCGGCTGGCTGCAAAGCTCTCATTTTTGGAAGAGTAGCTGTGGCCTTTGGGGCAGCAACAGGGCACGCTCTGTGGCACTACAGACAGGAATCAGGCAGATGCGAGTGCCGATGCCACAGCTCACCTTGTGTGACTGCAGAGCCCAGGAAGATATTTTGATCACAGAAGTGGGAATCGTTAAAGTTCAGAGAGTCAGGCAAAAAGTAAACAAAATCCAGTAAGAAATACTTGTTTAACAAGCTGTCATCTAAGTGGGAGTTAAATTTGTCTGTGCCTTAATTAATTAATTCAATGGGATTGTATGACTGGCTGAGGCCAACAGCCCTTAAAAATCTCTACACATTTTCAACACCAGCATGAAAAGTTTACTATATTAAAACATTACCCAGCTTTCAAGCTGATCTCTCTCCCTAACATATTTTTAGTAAAATTATTCCATAACCAAGCTAGAATAACAAAGGTATGTTCCGACGGAAAGCCAGGGGCGTGCTTGCTGCTGAGGGCTGGTGTCGGTGCCATAGGTGCTGCGCTGAGGCTGGCACGGGTGCTGGGGGCGCGACGTCCCAGCAGCGCAACAGGCTGCAAAGTGAAAAGTTGGTCTCAACATCAGCCACATGTCCCTGCAGCAGCACTTTAAAGGACTGACTGTGAGCTACTGTCAAAAAGCCTCAACAAATTCAACATGAATTTGTATCTGAATAAGCATTATTTTGTTTGTAGTTTTTACTGAAAATGTACTTTGCTCCGTCGTTTGGGTGATTTTTGGGGGGTTTTTTTGAATTTGGCTTGGGGAATAATGGTTATGGCTGAATCGCTGCTAGAAGGCAACTCAGGAGGACAATGGCAAATTCAAACACTGAAGATTTTCCCTTTGCTTGCTGTGGCATTGCTGGCAGTAATCAAATAGCCAGGAAAGGAACACGACCCTGCGCTGGTCTGTTGGAGAGGTGGGTTATCCCAGGCGTTTTCTGAGTGGCAGAGCTGAGCTGACACTCCAGGCAGAATTTGCAAGCATTGCCAAACAGGTTTTGAAATGCTACAGATTCGCTTTGAAGTTACTAAGAACTGTTCTATTATTTGTTTTCTACTTCGGTAAATATACTTTTTGGTTGCATTCAACAGAAAACAATAATCTTGTGAAAGTCCTTGGAAACTTTTTCAGTTTTCCTGTTCTCAGCTGTAAAACTTTCAGTTATCCAATCTGGAAACAGAAAGAGTATCTTACTATGCAGGGTGATCAATTACAAATGATAAATAGCAAGTAGCAAAGTGCTGAAAATCCAGGCATTATGATCAGCTTGCAAACATCCTTTGTGCTCAGCATTTCACTAAAGTGCTCATTGAGCAATCATGAATAATGAACACAATAGTAAAAAAAAAAAAACAACACAACTTTGTTCAGTTAAAAATTGGCAAGGAAAAAAGTCAAATAAATTATTCCATATGATCAGTTTTCTCCTCCAGTTACGGCTTTATCCTCCTCTCCACAGTGAGAACCGCGAGGACCTGCCTGCTTTTTTTCTGAAGTTTTTTTGACGATCTACTACTGGAGCCTCCACCTCTCTGGCTGCAGAGTCTGTCTCATGGAAAATATTTGGTGGACAGCAACCAAGCTCCCCTTTACACGTGAGTGCTCTAATCCGACCAAACAAGAGTGCCTATTTTTCAGAATAGAGAATAAGCTCCCTTATTTCATCCAAACTAGATTTATAACAGTGCCCAGATTTAAGACAGAGCTTCCTAGCTGTTTCCTCATGGGGAATGAGATGAAAAGAAAGAGTTAAAATTTCAGTGCTTTGGACAAAACACATGTATTTGTTCAAGGAAAAAAGTTATAACAAGAAGATATGCACGCCTGATGATGAATGAAAGCCTGTTTGTACCTAATGTATCGAAGAAATTGTTCAAGAGCAGTTAATTTTGCCATTTCAATGTCTTTATGAGTTATCTGCCACAGAAGTACTTGTTTTAAAAAGATGAGTTGCCTGGCAACCACTTTAACATAGAGCAGCTGACTTTTCTGAACTTTGGGAAATGTTTTATTCATCAGCTGGTATTCTTTGCTCACTTCCCTTCATTTCCAAATTCCCTTTTCTGATTGTTTACATGCTTTTTACATTCTGCAGAGCAGCTTATGGTCTATCCAGTACCATGCGATAATGGACACCAGTTTTTGCATAATGGACACCAGTTTTTGCATAAGTCACTTAAAAAAAGCAACAGGCATTCATGTTATAATTTTTATTGCACACATACTCAAGTCATCATATGACTTGACCTAAGCTAGCCTTATGGTGACAGAATGTTTGGAAGAGTTGTATCAATGTTTTTCTATTAATTAATAAAAAAATCTATACCAGAGATATTACTTTCTTCCAGGAATTGCCCACAGATCTGTTGATATCAGTTTATGTGTAGGGAATTAAGACACTGGTAGATAAAGAGATAGAAAGACAAGAACTGTTTCAGATTACACCACTTGGAAAAATTACAAGAAATCGGGAGGGGGGGAAAGGAAATATACAGAAGAGAAGTTCTTGCCAATAATGAAATAGTTCCCAAGGGAAATAACAGACGTCTCTCATTCTGAGCCTTTTCCTCTATAATTTGTATGGCAATACAGAACCTGAACAGACCAAAAGATAGACACTGACATTTTGACCCACCTAGCTTTTTGAAGCCTTCATTATCAAACACAGTTTGACAAAGGCACCCTCATGTGTTGGTTTAATTCTCCGTGTGGAGAAAACGTTGTTTGATCTCCAGCTAGGGGACCACATCTCTTGAAGTACTCACGTGGAGTGGCGTACCTTGAGGCTCTGACCCGAGGAGCCACTGTAGGGGATGTTGTTTGGGATAACAGTTTAGAGTATGTTAATGATGCCCTGAAAGGGGTTTGCCTATTTTGAAGCAGCACCAGATATGCACACTGTTCACTTTTAATGAGCTCTCTTGTTTAGGAGGGTGTTCTTGTTTACACATCCATGTAAATGTGTGTTAAAGGTGCAACAAAAGAGCATTTCCAAAAGGTTAAGTAAATGAAAAAGAGGCAAATAAAAGCAGTATGCCCGGCCTTTGGCATTGTGCGTGTGTTCTGGTGGTTTAACTTCACATTTTTCCTCTGGTTCTGACTTACTGCTTTCAAAGTAAGTTAAGAGAAATTGTTTACTGTTTAAGAAGAAAAAATAATAAGCCAGTATATGTCATTAAAACTGCTCAACGATTCTCCTTATAAGGCCATTAAGCAATGAACAGTGTTCTCTGAGGAGGGTTTGAATGGGATACAGCGTGCACATGCCCTGAGCAGCACAGGGAGAAGCCCCTCAGCAGCACTCCACCGCATGGCCTCCATCCCGGGGACTGGATGAGGCAGCGGTCCCGCTTCATGTAAAATTACGCATATCATTTGTGTCATCACTCACTGAATTAAAATGCCCAGACAAACATAATGCCATTATCTCCTAATCTTCAGATGTTCGACCGTGCTGGTCCAGTGTTATTTTTCTCCTCTCCCAGTCTTAGTGTGCTAGGTGGCTACAAGCACCTGCTGTGCGGAGCGACCTTTGAAAAGAGTCCTTTAAACAGAATGGTTTATGGAACTTTTCTTCTATTGCACCTTGCTAAGGGTCACTGCACTGAGTGGCCTTGTTTATTCTCTCTTTTAGGAGACCTTTAAACTATTCACTATCTTCCTATAGAGATATATTAATGATAACATCTTCTCAAAAGAGGAGTGAAATCTTTATCCTAAAGAAGTACGCCTGATTTAAGTGACTAGCAACATTCCCATTGAATTTAGTAGAATCTGCACTTTACTCTAGGACTTCACCAGAAAGAGGTTTTTTGGCTCAGAAATACAAGACCAGCTGAAGGCCTGAAGTTGTCTTGTTGCTGTACAGCTAGGCTGTTCAAAGAAGCATCTCATATTTAGATGTAATAAGTCCTGAAGATTTTTACAAGTATACTAGCACATGTAATTTGTGTTAAGACTGAACTACAGGCACAGACTGGAGGATTACCAAAACACCAGAGAGATTCATGTTCATATATTTCATAAATTCAAAGCAATATACCCAGATCGTAGTCCTGCAAAAGGAGTCTGGTCTTCAGTCCTCCAGTACAGGCTCAGGGAAACCCTTTGCATAAATCTGACTCACATCAAGTGTTTTCCTAAATAAGAAGCCTTACACAGGCAAAGGCACAATTCGCATCTCATGTAACTTTGATTGGAGTCAGTGGACGCTTCGCCAACGTTGGTCAAAGCAAGCCCAAATGCAACCATGGGAGTGTTATTACTGGCAGAGACCACAAACCAGGAAAATTGTGCGGGTACGTAGAAATTAAATCCTTCCTCCAGCTATCATTTCCAGTTAATGCACCCATGTAGTTACAAAAGTATTCATAATAATTTGTAGTAACTTTATATTAAAAGTTCTTACTAATTAGTAGATCACTTTATCATTCCTGACTTTTTGGATGCTACTCCCCTCCCAGGGAAAGTCTCGGTTTCTCTGTATGTCTTCCTTACACATATTAGGAAATATTTGTATTTCAGTGAGTAATTAGATCCTATTCGTGCCCATACAATGGCATATATATACACCACCACATTTGTATTAAATTACCTTCAATCTCTCTGCCTCTATCTAGGATGGTTGGAAAACACCTTCCAGCTGCCTATGAAATGGTAACGGAAGCTGTTAACATCCAACCTTTCCTTCAAGGGGGAGAAATGATTCCCTAAAGGAAATCCGTGTGATTTAATGGCCTTCCTATGCCCATGCTTGGCCTGCTACACAGTTTTGTCTTTACCTCTCTCGCACATAAAAGACTGCCTGTAGCGAAGCACAGAAGTTTGAAGCGCAGATGAAGCAGGCATGTTTTGAGCAAGCCTAAACGTTGCATCCCTCCACAGCTTTCCGCTATCACCCTTTCAGTGTAATTGGTGACACAAGTCTCCAGAAAGCAAAAATCTTCCTGTTTCTATCTCAGTCCTCTGGTTACTTATTAAATAACCTGTGAGGTCTGCTTTCTTGCCCTCTAGAGGAAGAGTCAGATTTGCTGTACATATTAGTTACATAAAGCTGCCCAAGAATTTAGTGTGCTCAACTATCAAAAATTCAAGGGAAGCTTTTTGCTTCCCCTCAAATCTTTTTAATTTTCTGAAGAAAAACACGAGAGCTAAAAATTAAGAAGGCTTTGTTTTGGAGTCAAGAAAAAAAAAATCAGGAAAAAGTCAAACTCCTTCCCAAACCTTCAGCAATTCTTAAAGTTTCCATCAACGTTCCTGGGGAAAACGTGTCTTTTGTTTTTCCCTGAACAGAGGTATTGTAGCAGGCAAAACAGGTTTCTGCTGGCCCCAAGCACGCCCAAGGTGCTGCTAAGACCTCACGTGTTTCAGAGAATCTCAAAACCCGAGTGTGGAAGTAGAAAGAGTGATGTTCATAAGGAAAGAAAGCAAGAACTAAGGTGTGAAAACATCCTTTCCTCTAGCACTGTAATTTTTTACAGACAAATGTAGGATGGCAACTGAGAGGAGGATTTCAAGGTCCTTATAAATGTCCTATAGGTCTTAAGCCAGGGGATCTACTGCTGTCATGTTTGGGCAGACACACAG
>NW_009195478.1:30860-35588 GCF_000690835.1 Fulmarus glacialis | reverse complement strand
ACTCACCAAATGCCCATGGCTCCCCGCCTCCTCCCTCCCACCCTCTCCGTACCACTCCCTTAGTTGCCCCACGGCTGCTGCCCCTCTGACTTTGGCTGCAAACTGCCTGGGCCACTGCTTGTGGTCAGGTTCCCTACGCTCGGCTTAGTGCGTCCAGTCAGGCTACAGGGCCAGGCTGGAAATAACAGGCAAGCAGTGACCCATATTGCTCAAAAGAAACAGTGCTCAATGAGGAAAAAGAAAAAGAACTGTCTTGCTTGGATATGGTTAAAAAGCACCTTTTTTAAAAAGTTTACTTGTTGGCCTGTTCTCTGTTGCACAACGCTTTCCTGGCATGCTTTATTTATGTATCTATTATTTTATTATTCTTACTATTATTGCCTATTAGTTATTATTAATATAGCTATTATATATCTATTATATGTCTACCACATACCCCTATATCTATCTAGTCTAAGACTATCTCTCTGTCTACGGGAGAAGAAGCTGTCTCAGGAGCATCTGATCCCAAGTGATTGGATTACTAGTAACTAACACAGACGGTACCAGTTGGTGGACTCCTTACACCGCCTGTGCTGCCTGCTCTCCAGCCCCAAACACATTTTTAGAAGCCTTAAGGAGACAACAATTGGATGAGGTAATGGTTATTCTTAGCCGATTATCTCTCACGCAAATGCTGTTTCCATAAATAAAACCTGAAGGATCCGTCAACACATGGAACTTACTCTAATGTATCCTGATGGCATGAAAATTAAATGGGATCTTCAGATTTGTTTTCAACTGAGTAAACGTGGTGATTTTTAGGGCAGGCCTTCTGAGATGTCCTGGGTTAGTAAATACATGCAGATGGTAAAACAAATTGACATAATATTAATTGAAACACTCACTATCCCTTCAAGAGTTATTGTTTTAGTTCAGTTTTCTAATGGAAAGGAATTTGTTGTACTGTAACTTGATATTATTACTACAAACTCAATAAAAACATTTTTTTAATCGAAAAGGCTCCTGGTTTTCTTAAATCTAATAGTAATTGAATCCACATTTTCCGAGCTATGTAACAAACAGCTTTTTTATGCATAACTTGTATTCATCTTGGAACATGATATATTTTCAAAGGCATTATGGAACGAAGTGCATAAGCAGTCAGATTTGAATATAACATATTATACCATTCAATCAGCTTACTACAGGCCATAGCCTTAAAATTAAAATTATACCAGTAATGCTGGCATTTGTGCTCCAGAGGGAGATGGTTAATTCTTCAATAAAAAGTAGAAGGATTTGCATCTGCCCTGGCTGACAACATAAAAGATCAACGTTTTTCTTATACTTAGGGCAAAACGTTCTCTGTAAAAACCAAGTTAATGCAATATTAAAGCTGCAGAGTTAAGCATATAAAAATGAGGATAGGCACAGTTAACGATGAACATTGAACCTTAATTCTATCCTTCAGTGTGTTTGCATTAAAACATTGTTTACCATTGTGTGATCACTTCATTAGCAATATAATTAAAAATATTAAGCCGCAGAAACTGTGAGGCAATCATACCAAATCTTGTCCTTTGAAAAGAAAATTCAAATAACTTCATAGTGTACATGGTGTATTCCAAGATTTTGCCTTATTATGCTTGGGCAGGATTTTATCTATAATAAGAAATGTAATGTTTCTCACTCCTCACTTACAAAGTTACTCCGAGACTCTTCTGATATGATAAAGACAATATAATCAGGGAACAGAAGCATGAGAGGAGAAAGATGCACTGTATTCTACATATATGACCCAAGTTCTCAAACTTTAGCAAGCAAATGAGTCTGTTCAAACACTAACATTTTATATAAAACATTTTATTCTTAAAAGTCCTAGTTCCCAAAAGCTGTAAATATTTTTTGCTTCCAACATAAACCGTTGAATAAATACAATAATATATTTCTTAATGAGCTGCTTGGAAAAGCAATCCTGTAATCTTTTCATGGTGAAAAAAATGTATTTTCATACCAGAAATTTGAAGCATGGAAACACTACTAAACACAAAACATTCCTTCATATTACATATTAAAAAAGAAAAAAAATTAAGTAACAATTATACTTGTCTCAAAAGGTAAATATTTTCCTTGTTAAAATTCTTCCCAATTCTTTTGGAATCAATCTGGTAAATCAGTCCAGATACACCCTACTACACCTTTTTTCTTCACGTCAGATCCTCCCCCCCCGCCCTTGCCTCCATACAGTTTCTGCACCAAAGTAATTAAATCAATCGAAAAAATGGTTCAGTTAAAATCAGTGCCACCTCATATCACAAAGAGAATATTATTGGTACAGAGTTTATTTATACCACTGCTGCTTGTTTTCGTTAAAGCTGTACTGAAATAAATATCTTTATAGCTAACACACTTGTGTCCACACTAGGCTGTTACATTGATTTAAACACTGTCTGTTTTCCCAGCAATTTAGCTAAATTATTAAAACAATGACATAAAAAGAAGGGCATAGAGAGCTAGATGATAGAAACCAAAAAACACTTTCACCTCCAGTTTTCACCACCTTTTGTTTGGATTAAAACCTTGCAGATCGTGTCTAAGTCTATAGTCACAAAAAACCACCACATTAAAAAAGAAGGGGATTTGGAGGGCTGTGCAGCATTCATCCTTTTTCAGTAAAAGCTGCAAACAGTAGAAACATAAAGTAAAATTATTGTTAGTTCAGTAGTGTATGAAAGTGTCCTTTTAACAGAAAATGTTCCACTTTTAGTTTCTTCTCCATTTGTGAAAAACCTCTGTGAAACTTTTTCTCATTATCTGTGATTTATTTCCTTATACCTGGACCTGGAGTGTAATAATGGTCCAAATTTAATAGCCTTGACCTTTGCAGCTCTTCTCAGGGAGGTCATGGAGAATTTTGTTTAAGTCACGAGCAAAGGTTTCAACTAGCAATAACACGATGCACTTAGATTATACCTTACTTCAAAATATGTATAAGGGCTTTATCTACTGGAATGTCTCTCTCAGCTGTCCCCTGTGGCTAGCCATACAATCAACATTTTTTTACAAACAGGGAAACTGAGGCACGAGGAGGGTGAATTACCACTGACTGAAACTGGCAAAGATGGAATTAGAGGTCAGGTTTTCTGCATCCAATACTCACTTTAACCACAGTCCCATCCTTCCTCCCAGCGCTGTCCATGTCCTCCCATAACAAGACACAGTTATTATTTAAAAATTGAAGCGTGGGAAGGTTTGTGCAGATGAACACTGGTATTACTGCTCTTCTGTGGTGCTTATTTGAAAATCCCAAGGAATTTTCGTCTCGTTAGGCAATGCCCAGTCATAAATTTCTTGTCTCCACTCTCCTGCCTGCTTCATCCCATTGTCTCCTTTCCTAATGCACTGCACATCAGGACTGCCATTTTTGGTACAGCTCTAAATTCAGTTCTCTTTCTAATTATCGGAGTCTCAGGCTGTTAAAAGAAAAATAAAAGTAGCATGCCATTTTACAAAGGGGCAAGAAAACTGGCACAAAGTGCATCTTAAGAGCATACTTATCAGCGAGGAATCCCTCATGTCTTTTCTCCCACCATTTTGTCAAAACCATAAAAAAGAAACAAAATGGCAACCACTAATATTCAGATTAATAAAGACCCATATGATTCCCAGCTGTTGACTATAAGTGGCAATCCGTGTGCAGTCTTTGTACCCAATGTGGTTTTCACAATACCCATATTTGTTTCTGCCTCTCAGTCAAGCTCCAAATAGGAACTGGTATGTAGTAGGATCTGTGCAAATAATTTATTGTCTGTCTTACATTTAAGGAACTGCAAAAAGAATGTGAAAAAACAAGGAAGAAGGTTTTTGTCCATTAATCAGGACCTTATAGAGAAAAAGAATGGGGTTTTACTTGTTAATAGTGAACAGCGGTTCATGCTTTTAGATTTCATGACTTTCCATAAGGCACAGCATTCATATGGTTCTCACATTTTCTGAGAAGTCATGCAGAAGTTAACTTAAGTTTAAGCATTTACCAAAAGCTGTGAGGAATACTGTTTTCTTTGAAAACATTCACGGTTTTCCTCACTGTGCCATCTTTTTAAAACACATTCTAGGTTTATGTAGTCAAACATGTATTAAATATTAATATAACACATTTATATTGGTTCCTGTTTATTTTCTAGGGGAGCGTAACAATAAGTATTGTGCATTTTGACAGCGCTAGCTACATTATCTCCAACCACTTTTAAATGCCATCTTTCAGCTTCCTAGGGATCCAGCTAATCGGGAAACCAAAAGGAGCGAGCGCTCCTCTCCTCCCGTGTGCTCCCAGGTCAGCCCCACCAGCGGATGCCCAGCCCCGAGGAGGTTTCCCACAGCGGGACGATGCCGGGAAGGAGGCAGTGCCACCCTCCCGGCCACTCTCCCCGCGCCACGGGGAGCAGAGGAGGCCTCCGAGCGGCCGTGGGAGCGGGGACGGCACGGACTGCGGGCATCGCATTCCTCCGCTCCCCAGCTATCGCGGCGGTCCCAAGGGTGTTGCTGCAGACGGCAGTAACTTAAAACAGCCTCGCTGAGTGCGCTGCTGGCAGCCCCCAGCCTGTGGGAGCATCTTGTACAGCCTCCTTTGAACACCCTCACTCCTGGGTTCGGAGCCAAGCTCAGGCTGGCCACACACAAGGTTGGGAGCTCATGGAGGTATGGGCCCGGCTGCTGGTGAAGCAGCGCCTGGGGGGGGCGCAAGGT
>NW_009195478.1:0-30845 GCF_000690835.1 Fulmarus glacialis | reverse complement strand
TGCCTATAGGAACCTCAGCTGAACAACACTGTTTTGCAAAAACAACATAAAGGTAAGGCTTCTTGGGGAACAGCTTACAGGAATGAAAAAAAACTTGTTTTATTTCCTGCAAATCAGGAACACGTGTTTACTAGTTGTTAAAATGGACTTGTGTATTAACTCTTTAAGGCCTAAACATTATCATACATGTAGAAGAAAAAGGAGGAGGACGACGACGACCAATATTTATCGTACATTTTCTATGCAAAAGAACGAGATAATGAAATGCATTGTGGAATACAGATACATTGCTAAAGAGATGTGTGGTTTCACAATATTCTTCCTTTGCAAACTATTCTTCCATTGCATAATTTTACAAATTATGTGAAAATATTCCTATTGAAAGCAAATATGATTTATACTAATCACTCAGAGGCAGCTGGAATATGAAGAAAACTAGATGCATTTACTGTTTGAAAAACAAGACACTATATTTATGGACACAAACAGAAATGAAGACAACGGCTTTTGGGAAAAGACATACAAAAATTTTAAATCAGGGATTGCATTCTCTCCTTCACTAACTACATCATTAAATCTACAACATGAAACAAAGCATGGCTTTGTATTTGCTTCTTTATTTAGCTGGTTTTACTTAACTATGTTCAGCTGCAGTCACTGATACTTAAAATCTTATAATACACCATTACTGTTGCATTCAAACACCAGAACAGGTTACCAACAACTGTGATCAATTCTATGTGCATTTTTTTTAATTATACACTTTGATTCAATCAAAAATTTTAAGGCAAAATTCAGGGTGAAATCTACAGCCTGGATTATTGAGCAAGTCCCTCCTAATTGTAGAATCACTGAATACTACGGGAAAAGCAGACAGTTGTATCTTTAATGTAATTTATGCATACATATCATGGTATAGTGCTAGAAATCATTTTCCGTAATAAATTGCTTTAGCAGCTTCTACAAATAAGAGAACATTTATAAAATGGTAATAAATGCAATCTGATTTAGCTTCTGCCTTATATATACTGTTGCATCTATGCTAAGTTTAATTCATCAGCCACTTGTTACAGTGTTTGTAGCATATAACTCAAGGTCCCGATTTGCAAGCCCTCTGAGGGCACGTTCTGTACTCCTTAGCACATCAGCTGATGCCAACCAGCCGCACATCCAGTCTCCAACTGCTGCAAACTCAAGGACTTTCTGCCATGCAAACACAGGACTAAAAGATACACGTACATCAGTCCTAAATACACTAGATTTCTCCCACACTATTGTTGCAAGGTAATATCTAGCTTGACATGTCACTTTTCTCTTTGCTCTGGGTGCACAGACCCATCGGGACCTGAAGGTGGTGAAGGCTCCTGGGTCAGCCCCGATCCCCACGAGCGAGACCTGCACTCTCTGCTGCACACACGGACACAGAGATGGCCTATGTGTTTTCAGGTTTTGAACCCATCCAGCCCTTACTTTTTTTGTCTCTAGCAGCTAAAGACAACTTAAACATCCATGTTGTTTAATTGCCAAGGCTAAGCGTGACTCATGAGCAATCTGCTGGGTTGTGGGTTTATATTTGGCAATCGTGCCACTTCAGTGAGCTTACGCCGGCCCTCCGGCTCCTGTGTCCACTCCTGTTTCTTTCAGCCAGTCCAGACCTAGTTCATGATGGAGCCACAAACACAGCGGTGCCAGCACAACGTGGGGGCCTTCTCTTTCGGCAGCTCAGTTCTTGGGAAGATTTTTAACAGTGCTCTTGTCCCATTTAAACCTCTCAAATTCAGTAGCCAGATATTGAAAAACAAGCAGCATCCAGCATCTCTTCTGAAGACATAGATCATTTAAGACCTAAAATCCCAACAAAAGTGTGAAGCACCTTGGAAACTCTGAGCAACTGAGAATGAAGACAGATCAACCAAGCGGGCTCTCATATGGTGATGGAGTGTACAAAGTTTTTCACGTCTGCCCTTTGGGATGGGCCCAACACTTCATGGCTGACAAAGCCATGGGTAATATGCGGGGTGAAGCCTGAATTAACTGACTGCTCAAGGCAAAACAGCAGCCTCTGAAAGGTCTGAATCTTTCACGAAGACAAAATGAGAGAATTTCAGAAACAAGTGACAGATAAAGAGATATCTTTTGGGCAACATTTCTGTTAAATCTTTAACCAAAGTAACATTCAAGACAAATGTTTCCCCAAAACAGTAAAGAGAAGTAACTATAGCCCAGGGCCATCATTGGCCTTTCCCTTGAAAGCATCCTAACACGGTCCCAGCTTAACCGGCTCGTGTCTAAACATCTATCTGTTTGCCATAGACAAAAAAAAAAAAAAAAAGAGTAAAAATGTTGATTTAATTATATTGGCCTGTTCTGGTGGTATAAAAACTTCTATGAATACCCAGAACAATGTGTGAGTGGGGAGTGTGTCCCTTGTAAGTACTGAAGTTAAAATGTTTCTGTTGGCTTCCAGTTCTGGAGAGATGGTGACTTTTAACTCTAAGCACATGCTCGATTGCTCTGCGGTGAAGGGATGGGATTACTCATGGGCTGAATGTTAATTTCTGGATATTGAAATATAGCACGTACAAAAGTGGAAGAGATAACTGTGGCTGTGGAGGCTTCACGATGCCAACTGCATTAGCCAGCATTTTGGGATGGTTGCAAAAGGCAGGTGATTTCTTACTAAATATGGTCATTACGTATGCATATGGCTCTAAATATTGAAAATGAGTCATTTATCTCCTGCCACTGATTTAAGCGAGGTTTATTCTGATACCAGTCCATAAAACACTAATAGCCTGAAATTTTCTGGTGTATTTGACATGGAAGTTCTAGGCTCAGTTAAAATATAGACCTCCTATGATAATAAATACCTGCATAAGCATTTGGTACTGTATAGAAGAGGCATACTCACAACATGAGCTACATAAACTCATTCTCTAAATGGGAATATTTTAAGAGATATCAAGTACAGATGTTTCAAAATAGAATTTAAAGTCTCCCTGGGTGTCCCCAACTGGTGATCACACTATTATAAGCTTAACTCTTCACAGACAGAGTTCAGATTCCAGCTTACCTGCCCAACTTTGCATCAAGGAAGAGTAACTGTTATGTTTCAACAGTTCTTTGCACCCACTACCTAATAAAAACCATGAACAGCTGCAATTTCACTGCCCAATCCTTTCTTATACCCTTACAACATTTGTTCTGTTAATGTAGGTTAATTCTGCAAATAACACTTCTGTAAATTGTTCTTGCAAACTGCTACATCATTTATGTAAGGACTTCTGTGAACTTTGAAAAATTAATGCCTTTAATTTTGGTTGATGGCAACATCAGCAGAGCTCTGTAAATTGCACTTTAATGAGATTTTGCTACAGGGGATAATCTGCTACTGACAGAGTAACATCTTGAAAACATCTGTAGACCTATAATTTTTCTATGACGATTAGATCCCACCACAAGAGTCCAAATACAGTGCAGAAAGAAAGGAAAAAATGTAAAGTCCTAAATGAATATCCAACCTGTTCTTTAAAAAGAAGAGGCACGCAATGAAAAGTTTCATACCCTGAAAATAAATCAATTTTTCTGACTAATTAACATTTAGCTTTATTTAATTAAGAAAGACTATTACTGTCTTCACTGCTGTGCATCTGTATATAATGAAGCAAACAGCAGTAGGTATAAGATACCACAGAGGGATATGCCCAAGTAACCCAGCACTATAGGTGCAAAGGAACGTCTATTATTGTTAAGTAACTGACATCAGAGCCTCTCTTTAATGTTGTCATAAATAAAAGAAAGATTTTCACAGATGCTTTCGCATATGGTTTCTTATTTGTCTCTGATGGAGACTGGGAGTTAGATTAGATGCCAAAATTAAATGATTTAAATAGACAGCTGCATAATGCAAACTACTAAATAACACCTTTTGAACACTTTCTATTTATAGTAAGTTCTAACTCACAGAAGGATGACAAATCTCATTTTGCTTATACCACTGTAGGTTGTTGCTATAAAACCATTGCTTTTACAACACTGAAACTTCAAGGTACGCTGCAAAGTGTACAAGTGCAAAGCACTCAGGATTATCATGGCAAACAGGACTGGAAAGCTCAGAATCCAAGATTAACTTTAATAGATTAACTCAATTGTTGAAATACGCAGTTCGTGATTATCTGTAATAGAGTTATCCAGGATGAACTGAAAAGACAGGTGGAGAGAGGACTTCGGTGCAAATCACTGGAGAATTTTGAGTTTGCCTCATTCAAGTTCAAGCAAAATGATGGACATCAGGGAAGGCACTTAATGCCCAAGCGATAATCTATCATTTACAAGGACTACAGTATTATATCTTGGGGATAAAACTTTGCGTTAAAAATCTGTATTTGGTGCAAGGAAAAATGCAGGTGTGTGAGTACCGGCTATATAGCTATGTCAGCGTATTCAAGCTGGCATGGGTAAGCAACATCCAAGCATAACAAGAACATAGAAAAAAATAAAAACAAACCAACCCTATGTGTTCAGAGCATTGCGTTCAAGGACTCGTGTCAAAGAAGGCCTGCAGTGTTTCAGGAGACATATTCTTTGTTAGCATAACCATTCCTTGAATTGTTTTTCCATGTCCTGTACAATCATAAAACAGAGGAAGTAACAGTTCACAAGTACGGAGTCTGCAAGAAGTTATTCTGGAAAGGAATAGGAACTGCCAAATTCTACCGGGATCGGAAATCTACTCCTGAAAGCAGTTAACACTGGCTATTTCCAGCAAAATGGAAGGCACTAGCTAGTGGACAATTCTGAAATATTCTATCAAAGCAGAGGATTTTTCCCACCACCTGTCTGTCAGTAGAGTCATTATGTGCAGAAACACAAAGATGAAGAGGCATCATTTGAAAGATACACTTATAGGTTTCTACATAGTCTATCCTATCTGCCATGAAAGTCAGAGAAGCAGCATTTAGTCCCTGTGGCAGGAGCTGGGAGTCACGCACTAGGTGATGCTCTCGTCTTTGCCCCCCCCTGCCCACAACTGCCTGGGCTGCCTGCACAACAGCCTCCACCACAGCCACCGCGGTGGAGCTCCACACGGTCCTTAGAGTGTCGCCCAGCTTCTGCTGTTGTGCAGACCTGGGCCTTTTCCTTTCGTATTGAAATTAGAATATATTAATTTTATTGCCTATTGCCTCTTCTTTGGGATTTGTGAGTCAGAGGCTAGATCACTTTTCCACAGAGTTCAGGCTCTCACAGTTTGGGTAGAGCTACTGGGGCACACACAGTCCTCACTCCTTCCTTCACACTGGCACAGCCCAATATTTGCATCCCTCTTTGAACCCAGCATAAGCAGCTAATGAAGACTAGGGATACTATCATCCCTTCTCCACCACTTCAGCCTTGCTATGGCTCCACACCAGGGAATCGGAAAACTTCCAAATACACCTACCCTTTTCTCATGCTGATAAAGTGAGTAGGACGTGAAAAACCAACTTCAGCCTGTTACAATTCCCATTTTACAGCCAGAGAAAATGAAGCAGGAGGTATGCATTTTGTCACAGAAAGTTAAAGACAGCAAGGATGCCAACACTCCCATTCCCAAAAATAGTTAAGTGGATTATGCTGCCTCTTTATAGCTTGATCTCATACTGCATGCTTATTTGTCAGTACCACATAGTATTCATCCATTTTCCTTTTTCTAGACCATCCTTTTACTAGCTAGCAGCATACAGTTGATACCATTGAGAAACTAACATCCAGTGGTGACAGTATTTGCCTGTAGCATGGTACTGTATAAATAGAGGCAATGAGAACTTAACTGTAATGTTTATAAAACCCTTTAGATACCCAAAGTGCCTTTCATATATTCAAATAAGTAATGTCAACACAATGTGATCCCCATTCTCCAGAGAAGAAGCAGGGCTGAGTTTCCATTTAGAATTTCCCAATTCCCTTTGCTTTACTTCTAACAGCTTAAGTCTGCTATAAGTAGCTCCAGGGAAAAACTTCCAAGTGGCATGTGTTTTATTAACTACATTTTGTAGGAATTAATATAATTAAAATAGTGTATTTTATGTAAATGCCAGCTGAATTACAAAAGATACCATTAGCAAAGACTTGAGCCTAAAGCAAATTTATTTCTAGCAATCACAGTTCTTCTACAGCCTTAGTGTAACTAAAGCTGTGAAAGGGACTCAAGGTGTGGATAAATGTAGATGTGCTTACAACTATGAAACATTTGGAAAAGACTAATTTAAGTTTGAAATATGGAGCACTGAGACATGACAATGGTCTTCAAAAGTAACCACTTAGAGGTTTCCCTTCCTTACGGTTCTCTTGATTTGGAGACGCCTCCTTGTCTCTCTCCACTAAAATGCTAATGCAATGAGTGTAGCACCAGCTTTCCAAAACATCTTACTGTGCTGTACTATAAATGATTAAGCTACAGAGGGAAGTGAAGCTTTGGCTGACACCCTTGATAGGAAAGTCATTAAAGCATACGTTCCTCTTTTCCCACCAAAAATCTGAGGAAGTTCTCAACAAGCAGTCATGTAAATTTAAAGCAACTGTGGGCAGTCTTATTTTACATGTCAAACGTGAGCATAATCAGAAGTTAGCACACGGAAAGCCACCAAGCAAGCTAAAATTTAGAGTCAAATAGGACTGAGCACTTGGAGGGCTCCAGCACAAGTTTATGTACTGTTGTTTCTGTGGCACCGTGTCCTGTGGATGAGAAGAGCTCTCCAGGGCCCTGCCTTGAGGGACCAAGCAGCCCTTCACCGACGCTGCCAGAGTGCTGCTGCACTCAGAGGGCGCTCTCCTGCCTCGCTGCAGCTCTTAAACCAAAAGCCCTGGAAAAGCCTATCCGGTTTTATGCTAGTCAAGGATTGATCCACACTAGGCAAAAAACAGCTCTGTGTGTAAAACAGCATTAAATGTCCTTTGCATCACCCTGTGCAAAGCAGGAGAAGCTTTTCAGTACTGTCCAGTTCGCTTTATTTTGCTTCATGTCTCATTAACTTAAGCAGAATAATGAATAATATCAAAAGAGTGACAGATTGGTAAATGGCTGTCATTTTTGTGCAAAAAATATTTTTATGAATGTATGCGCTTTTTACCTCAAAAGCACTCTTTACTGAGCCTCTGTCACTACTGATATTGGCATTATATTCTGCGAGTCCTTTGTTACTATGTGCTACAGCTCAGTGGGTCTCAAAACCATCAAGTTCAAAGTCACTAGAACAGGAACTACACGGCAAAGACAGCAAAAGTCAGGTGTTGACCCATGAGTGTTTACCTGACTTCTGAAGTGATTTTCAGACTAAAAGTCCAAACAATCCACTGCTGGGGAAAAAAGGTCAACAGTATCAAGAATATCAGAAGCAACATTTTGTAAGGCTGAGTTGTTAATATAAATAGATGTAGTATGAAGCACAACTAAAATGTTTGAATAGCTGGAAATAAATCACCTTGGGTAAGCTGACCAGAAATAGCAATTAATAATGCTAACAATTCTGGTTTTGAGCATACCGAGTAACTGAACAGTTTAATATACCCTAAAATACAATAAGAGTGCAGCATTACAGTAAGAAAATGTAGATGCAAGTAACATCTTCATATTATCATTGACAATAGAAAAACAAATAGAAGGTGTCTACTGAAAGGGAGGTGGGGGAAACCTATTTGAAACATTGTTAGTGCCTGAACACCTAAATCTGAAAAACAGTTGCATTTTCAGGAACCTTCCTAGAAAAGGAACCATTGAAAATAAATTGCATTGGAACTGGAAAAAACATTCCCAATATCAGTCAATATTACTGTCTGGTAATAAAGATATGAAGGGCAAAAAATGTCAGCTAACTTTCCCAAGCCAGAGATTGTGAACATCAACCACTGAACGGGCTTATTTTCAAGGACAGAGATCAGTATACAATTGATTGCCAATTATCCACAACCCAGAGAATTTGGTTGCCTTCGCTAACAATAAGCCAGGAAGATGAAGTTTATACTTCACTGAAGGAAAAAAAAACTAGAAATAATAACTCCTAGCTGACCTTGAAGATACTGCTTAGATTAGGCAGGGAAGAATAGCTCTCGCTTTGAAATTTAGTTGAAAATGGTCAAACCGAACAAAAAGGGTCCCTTTGTATTTCTGACAACTAGACCATATGCAAATGAAAATCAAATATTTTTTCCTGCCCTATGAATGCTTGTCAAGTGGCTGGGTAAAATCTAGGGAGCTCAGCCTTACCAGGAAAACAGATGTTACCTCATCTGGTTTGATGCTCATATGGATGTTGAAGTCTCTAAGGCTAATAGTACAGTTCCAACAGTAGCTCTGACAGAGTTTCAATGAATACATTTGTGATATATTTCATACACTCTGATAGTCTATACACCCTTGTAACTACAAACTTTGATCCTTCCCTGGAAGTACAGGAAACACCTGGATAGTCTAATAAACTGCACTACACAGTTGGCCACTTTGTGCATTGCAACCAAATTGTAACCAGGTCTCAGAAATATGAGATGTGGATCTCCATTTCCTCTGTATCACAGCCATCAATGCAATACTTTCCATGCAAAAGTGAGCCCTTAGGGAGGATAGTGGTGGAAGAAGAGACTCAAAACAGATGAAAGAGAGCCAATAAACCTGAATGCATTTCTATATAATGTGTTTCTCTTCAAGCAAGAGGATGTTGTCCTTTCTCCTGTATGCCTTCTTTGCTGAGCACAGATGTATTATCAGAGCTCTTTCTGCTCTCTCTGCTCCTTTACTCTTCTCTTATTCCCAGGCATAAGTATCATGCCTTCCGATCGCCAACCTCGGTCCAGAAATTGTGAGCACAAGATATTTTGACTGGTGGTGACCGATACAGGACAGCTGGCTTTCCTCACCTCTGCCATATAACAGTTCTCTTTTCAGCGACTTTGATTATTGGTCAAAACCAGCACTTTAATACTTACAGAGTAACTCAGAGAGAAAAACAATTCAAGGTTTAGGAAGGTAATTTCTTGGCATCAGTCCTTGATCCCCAGTGAGGTTAAGACACAGCTTTATTATGCTGTTTATCATGGAAGGTTTATGTTGGCTTAATATTTTTATACCAATAGGGTGATTCAGCATGACAGCTTCCTGAAAGACTAACTTGCTGTGTTTATGATTATTGGTTATTGCAACTTTAACAACTCAGTATTCCTTCCTCTTTATCTCTTTTCTTTTCCTCCATTTGTATACTGAGTTAAACACATCAAGCAGTAGTGCAAACTTCTCCCTTGGTTCCTACTGGTATTCTTCAATCCTAAGCAGAAAAGGCATACCTAGTAAGGAAAAGAAGTCTCACCTCCATCCTTTCTCTTAATTTTCTATATAAAAGAATGCCTAGTTGAGACTCTCCCAGTCAGAATATGAAACTGTATTGGTAGCTCCAACCAGTGGCTTTCTACCCTACCAGAGAAGACTAACCAGAGCAAGTTAGGAGAGCGCACACAACTAATCCTATGAGAAAACTTGCTGAAGCAAGTTTTATCCTTTACACTCTTTTCACCCTACTTACCTTTCTTGTAGAAAGTTACCACCGTGACAGATAGGTACACTAACCTTATTTCAAGAGCATGCTTTGGGTTTTTTTCTCGTAATTGTAACTTTTCTGCGTTCCTTGTCATCCTCATCTGCCCCAGAGTCTGACATGTTAGCTGTTGCTAAGTGGCACACACAAGCAGTATGCTACAGATGTAATAGCAGATAATGGTCCCTAATATGGTAAGCTGAGCTTAACCACCCCTAAGCTGCTCCTCGTAATGTTACATCTTGTCAAAGGTTTTGCAGTACCTTACTTGAAAGTGATGTTAATTAGTGGATCCTCGTTGCATGATTATTCCTCCTTTATTTAAGAATAAGCTTTTATCCAGACTTTCAGCATCGTCCAAGGTCCTTTTGACTTTTCTGCTGAATGGTGGTTGTATAGGCAGGTTGTTGGGTAGGTCTCAATTTAGGAAAAGCACTGAAGCACTTTTCCATTCTTCTCTCCTCAAGAATAGATATGTTTTGCTCAATCAGCACATCTCCTGCTTATTACAACATGCATAAATTGGATTGGCTGATGGGTGTAGATTAAAATTTGGCATTAATTTCATTACATGTTCTTTACCTCCAGCTATTTTTATTAGCCTTCCTTTCTCTTGTTTGCACAGGCTTAAATCCTTTTTGTTGGTGTGTGTTTAAAACATTTTTTAAGTTCTGTATCTCTTCCTTATCTGAGTTGCTGTCATTCTCCTCCTTGCTTATTATTTGTATACTCAGTAGGGCAGACCAAATAAATTAATAAAACAAGTTCTTGTTTCCAAGAAACAACTGTAGTGCCTACAAAAAGATGCAATTATAGTAGAATAGCTCTTCACTTCTCATAAATAGCATTTAAAATAAAAAAAAAATCTAAATAACAAAATGCTTTTTCAAGAAGTTTTCCAGCAAATTAAAAAGATTTTATGTACCTACAAATTCTAATCAAAGTAGCAATTAAAAATCCATTTTTTAAAACTCAATTAAAAACCCAGCTTTGTTCTGCAGTAAGTAAATGTAAGTTTGCTTGAGCGTAATACACACTGCATCCATTTGACAAGAGGGGGAGAACAACAGGCTTGGGCTGTGGGTTGTTTTTTTTAAGTGCAAATCAGCATCAATGCTCTTTATGTTCCTATCTTTTGCTTTAACATCAGTAAAATTTTACACTGAATTCAAGTCTGGTACTCAAAATTTTATTTTTAGCTTGGAACAATTTTGCAAAGTTCTATAGGGAATGTAATTTCCTTGAAATATTTATAGAACTAAAAATACCATACTTTAACATGTGTGTAATAGAAATAAATTATAGTACTACTTCATAGCAAATGGAGAAAATTAATTAAAACTTATAATTAGAAATTATTTAATAAATAAATGTTCCTGTATTCCTTTTAACTGGGACCTAAGAGAAGATATTTAAGCGAAAAATGAACTCCTCACAGTTAAATTTGACAAAGCTTCTGCTTTAGCAATTATAACGTTTTCAAACCTTTGATTTAAGGCAGTTTATCAAAGCTGGCTGCATGTCTTAATTGAACTCGCCATTTCAATGTAAGAGTTTGCATCCTCTAGTTTGCTAGCAACATGTTTTCAACACACATGCAAAAAGGAGAGCTAAGCATATTTTGCTATTAATGAAAAAATGTTTCTAAATGTATGTGGCATCCTCCCTCACCTGATAACAAGCTGCAGATTTAAGGCTTCGGTTCTTGTTTTTCTACTCACTGCTGATTGAATTACATTTAGAATATTTTTTTTTTTAATATATTTAGAAATATGGTATTTTTTCTGATCAAACTAAGGTGTCTCTTTTCTATTCTTACTACTGCCAAGCATGTGATTTACACACAGTTTAATTATTCAGATGTTTATTATGTTCTACATAATGAAATTTGGACCCTCATATTTTCTTCCTACATGCTCAGTGCAGGCTGCAATTATAGCCACAGATATCTGTTTATTTGATGAATTTTGCTTCTTCTGCATAGTTTGATAAATATGGAAATAAGTCAAAACCTACTTTATATACAGTAATTAAAGTGAAAAATCTAGTCATGATGCAAATCCTTAATTGGACTCCAGGAGAGATATGCAGAATTTCTCTTTAATAATATGGGATGACTGGGGACAGAAAAACAAAGCACACTAAAATATGGTTTAGAAGCACAATTAATCACAAAATAGAAAACAACCAATTTAGCATAGCTCATTCAGTGACTCTCAAGGCTCAGGTAATGTTCTTTTAATCATCTGGCTCTAATATTAAGGTTGTGTCATGTGCAGCTGAAATAAAACACAATATATGTGCTGATCTTCAGTGTGAAACATGTTCTCTGGACTAATTTGTAAACACAGCCTTTTCACACTAAAATACTCAGTCTACTTAATGACGTGTAAGTGAATGATCAAAGCAATGTAAAATGTTTTTTAACTATTATTATTTAATGTATTAATTCATTAGCAGAAAGAAACCCTCTTGCAGTTTTTGTTGCAGGGAATATGGTTTTGTTGGCTATATATAATTCATTTTGTTTTTTCATTTTATTAAGAAAAAGTCATTATTTTGGCTGATGATGTTCCAAAGAAGAATATACTTGTTAAGCAGTATTAAATTGACAGGTTATAGCACAGCGCAGGTGAGACTGAGATACAAGTCTCCAGGAAAAAGAAGTCTGGACAAGCTAAGGAAATGTATGTTTTCTGTCCAAGCTCTGAGCATATATTGCTCTAATCAGCTAAAATTAACCATCACTGTCACTTAATTTGATTGTAAAAATATTATTCTCTATATAGCTTCGTGTAATATCCCATTAGGGGAATATGATCACACTTTAATCAGAAGGTGTTGGATTTATTGTGCTAGTTTGTTTAAACTACAAATACAATTGATCTGCTTTTGCACTTCTCCTAAATAAAAAATACCAGAATGACACTTTTGTCTTCAAATGGATTATAGACATCAAGTAGGAGCCAGAGGTCATCCCCCTGCTCTGCCATAATTATTGAAGCAAATATCTGCTTCAAAACCTAAAGCATTTTGTCAAGCATTCAGCCTGCCTGACCCGGCGACGGCCACGGACCGCACCGGAGGCTCTGTGGCTGGGACATGACCAGGAGGACCATTCTTCTGTTACCCAGATGTGCCCATTGGTAGAGACCATGACTGCAAGCTTCCATGCTGAGAGCAGCTGAAATTAGAGAGGCTTGATGTCCAGTATTCAAAATCACTGTTAAAACTCTTTCTAAATCAGAATCCCAACTGTCTTTGACAGATAAAAGGAGTCCTATGCAATCTAGTTTCAATGTAGTCTACTCTTGACCACCCTGAGATGACCTGGCACCTCTTCATGCACCTGCCGTAAAACTTAAAGGCTTCAGAAATTCTTTTCTTTGAAGTGTCCTAATAATAACAGTCTAACCTTTGATGTTTCTTCCTGTACCACATGCTTGAACTTCTTATAATCTAAAGTGGATAACCTTCAATTGCTACACACAAACCAGTTGCACATCTTGAGAACACAACACTATAAACCTAATGCAAACTGTAGTAATGATGTTTGTATTTCATTTGTATTTAGCACTTTATTTACATAGCATCATAAACCTAAACACTTAACACACCAATTGGGCATTAACCATCCAGGCTGATTAGCATGGAGCAGAATTCACTCTCTGCAGCCCAAAGACAGAAGAAATAAACTCATGCAAAATAAACCTTGTGTGCAAATATTTTAGGAGAAGATCCTTTTCACACCAAAAAACCAGAGACAAATTCTGTTTCCAATGGCTTGAGATCACATTCAGAGAGTAATTTTTGAATACATAAAAATTACCGGACCCTGAAGAAGTCAGGGAAAGTTATTTTTAAAAACCATTCCTAGCCTGATCATTACCTCAGGTTTCTGTAAGTTTTTACAGAGCCCTCTGAGAATGTCTGTCCAGCTCTGTTTTATGTTACTTCACAGATTTTTAATATTCAATAGTCCTTATCCCGTGCAAATGTTTAGATCTAAAAAGAATTGTTTCTAGTCTCTATTTTTAACTTATACATCGGGGATGAATTTTATCCAAGATGTATCATTTATATAGCTCTGGGGAGAGAGAATACACATCCTCCATGTAGCCTCAGTCCTGCAAAGACTCATGAACATGCTAAACTTCCCTTGCTGTAAGCAATTCTGCTGAAATTGTGAGCATCTGCAGAGTGCTGCTCCAGCATTATTCAAATTCCTGCCTTTCCTGTTAATCACTCTTTTGAGTGGTCATTTCCAGCTGACTATTTTTCACCTTACAGTTTTCCAAAACTTCAGGGCATTAGATCCAAATCTTACCCTTTGGTTGGACATTTTTTTTAAGATTGCTTTTGAGAACAGTGAGCTTTGGAGGAAAATGAGTTAAGCAACAATTATTATTCACACTTTAGGGTAATGTGTTTTGTCCAGTTACTCAGAAGAACGGAAAGGTTCTTTTTTCTTCATAACTAAGGTTAAGCTGGACATTTACAAAGAAATAATCATTCTTGAAGAGAAAAGCCCTTTTGAGCAGACCAGTGAAAACAGTCCAAACTGCCCACATGCATCAGGAAGGAGAACACATGGTTCTGGTCCTCTCTTCGGTTTTGTTATCAGATGTTTGCAGTGGATCCATACTGAGCTCAATTCAGCTGACCAAGATTCAGTCCCTTTGGCTCCCTCTGCAAGATTAGAATCCAAATTTATAAATTATCAAAATGAGAGCAGTTACAGTTACACCGATGTAACTGGTCAAATAGCTACAATAGAAGGGAAAAGGTTTCGAGAAGGATGACAAGTGTGAACAAAACTCAGTAACTCCAGGCATGGGCGGTTTAAATAAACTAAGCATCCTGGAACTGGAAAAAAAATTACTTAAATGACTAATGGAGACATAGTAAAGCTCCATAATATCAAGAATGATGTGGTCAGGATATACGAGGAATGACTGCTCACTCTAGAAGAGTTGAGTCATCAGGTGAAACTTGTAAATGTCAACTTCAGAAGAAAAATAGGGTGTTCTTGATATACAGTGCATAGTTAAGTTAAGGTAAGGAACTTTTTTCACTGGGAGACACTGGGACTGCCAAAAATCTATATGGATTCAAAAAGCATCTGGAGAAATTAACATAAAAGAAACCCAACAGGGCTAGCAAACAGAAACACGGCATCTCTACAGGAGAAAATCACACAAGAAGCTTGGAGTGTAATTCTGAGAAGTATCACTGCATAGTTGCTCTTATATTCTTCCCTAGGCATCTGTTGATGGCTATAGTCAAGGACAGGATATTGGGCTAGATGGACCTTCATCCTGGCCCAGTGCAGACACTCCTGCAGTTTGAAGAAAACTGTACAGCTGTCTGACTTATTTCAATGTCCTCAACAATAAGGCAGGAGATGTAGATCATTGTAAGAATGAGACAAATCTAAAGAAATGGCATGTTGATGTGCACAAAAAATTTTGCATTGATTTTTCTCAAAGACAATATTAATATATAGTGATGGAACTAGGCAGTTCACCTAAAGATCTAGTTCAAAGTCTCCTAGCCAGTCAAAACCCACCTGGAGGCAAAGAAAAGGTGCTAAATATTGAGTTATTCATATCGTTTTGTCACATTTGTCTGACTTTTAAATCACTACGGAGCCTCTTAAATGAGTGTTCCTAAAGCAGAATGAAAGCATCAGCATTTGGCTATACCGTACATACTTTTGCCCCAGCCTCCAAAGCATTTCCCAGGTTTGCTCTGTTTTGTTTTCACTGGTGATGTTTTTCTACTGTCGGAGGCTCCCAGAACTCAGTGCGGTATTGCAGGCACCATTTCACATAATAAAGGCATAAGCACCTCCTTGGTTTCTAAAAAGATATCTCTCCAGCCTGAAATTACTTTTGCCGCTGTATCACTTTACAAGCTCTTTTCTAATTTGCTACCCCCTATAATTCTAGGTATTTTTCAGTCTGACTGCTTTGTAAGTATCTCCTTCCATTATGTAAAGTGGTTTCTTTTCAGATTCTAGATTGTAGAGCTACTCAAAGAGAACAAAATTTTTTCACTCACATTTTTCATTATCATGTTGCACTTAAACCTTTTCTTATGGGAACTTAATAATGTTCTGTAGTTGATTAGAGTTAAAAAGGTCTACATTCTTCTTTCAAATATGTACAAAGAGCTCCTATTGACTGACTTCAATTAACTGAATTTATTTCAATTCAAGTCTAAATTCATTCTTCGTCTAACGCTACTGAAGTCTAGTGAGCAAATATTGTGTGACACAGCTGAATTTCACATCCAAACCCAAAGCAATATTTCAATGTTGTCCATTACACAGGTGAACAAAAGGGGAATACTCGACATTGAAAACTGAGTGAGACACATATCCTGACCCATACAGAAGTTTAGACTTGATTAGGTTGGTCCTTACATCATATAACTATAAAAATTCTACTCCTAGACCTAGTGATTACCACTGTGAAGTCCTGGAGTAGGGTCATATCAGCAATAAGTCTCCCTTAGGCTTCAGCAGAGTTTTTTTCCTACACATCTGCAGAATAACAGCATTGTGTTTATTTAAAGAAACTTAAAAATAAAAATAAAGCAATTAGGAAGCTTTCCAAGAGCAAACAAGTTGAGCAGGAAGAGAAAAAAAATCAAAGAAAACAGGAAGCAGGGCAAAACTGTGAGTATTTACATCTTCTGCATATGGAGTTTGGAAAGCCAGGTGGTTTCTGTTTTGTTCCTATTTGCTTCAGATATTGAAATATCCAGATGTCAGTACAAAAATATACTTGAGTACTATAACATTTTAAAAGAAATTGAAAGTCATGCTCTACCTCTTCTACCTTTTAACTCACACCTTGGCACAAGCATAATCAGTTAATACAGTAGTAGAAATCATTTGCTTTTTTTACACTTTTGCTATTACAATTTCCAGGGTTCAACCTAACTTATAATGGAAGTCAGCTTGTTGAGTCAATTACTTCAGAGGGGTTTGGATTAGCTCCAAGTTAGGATGCTTTTTTTTTTGGTAATACAGCCAGTATATCTATATGAATGAATATGCTCTCTCTCTCTTGGCTGATTGGCCGATTGACCTACTTTTGGACAGGAATAGCTGTGGTAGGTAAAACCAAGTTTTATCAACTGGAGTATCCTATTCCAACAGTGGCTGAAGGTGGATGCCTGGGAAAGAAGGCCAAGCATGCTGGGAAATGAATGGCAATAGTCTCAATTTCAGCCATTTGTTGCACGGAGACTTCCTGAACCACTTCCTGAACCCTGAAAGCAGTGTTTCTATCTCTCGAGAGTGTTTTCTTCTATTAAATTGTCCAATCAGTTGTTCAACTCATCTAACATCTTAGCATCCAGTGGCAAAAAGGTTCACAACTTAACTACATAATGTGTGGAAAAGTATTCACTTTGGGTGATTTTGAACTATCAACTGACGTCACTTGAGCCCTTCCATTTTTGGATGTTATAATAAGATAGTGAATAAACGTTAGGGTATTTTAATAGCTTGGTGCTTGGTGATTTTATATGTATTTTCTCTTCTATAAAGGTGCCACTGTATGTCAATTAGCCTGTTTTTAGAAGAATGCTCCAGACACAAATAATACGCAATTGATAATACTGTGCTGATTAAATAAGCTGGATTAGAGCATGAAGCACAGTATCAGCCAGTCAAGAAGTTGAAAGGAGCTGTCATTCCTGTTTTAAACACTGGATTATACTAAAATCATCAAGCATTACTCTCAACACAACACTGAGGAGAAAAAGCAATACTTCTTCAGATGTAGCTCTGGATTCAGGAGCCAAGAAACACCACCTAAGCAATATCATTTCCAACACAGGTGTCTGATGAACACAAAGAATCACCTCATCTGCTCATAGCAACCAATCTTGCTTAGAAATTGGACAGCCTGTCTTAATATTTCAATGGCTTCAAGTTGTTCCACCAGGTCATGTTGAACTAATCCAATGCCACAATGGCAAAACTATTAAGTGCATAAATGTAAATGGGCAAAAAGTTGTTGTGACTGTAAAAGCAAAAAGAAAACAGCATCCTTCCTCTGCCAAGTAGAAATGAAAAAGCAGTCTTAGCTACTACAGTACTAGCCTTTTATAACAAAAACCTATTATCTAACACGTGCCTCCTGCCGAGAGACAAAAACAGCAATGTTCATATTTGTAAAGATTTTTTCATGAAAAACTTCTGGGTCTTTCTGCAATTCTTGTGATTTCTACTCTTTTATATTGCTATTATAGACTAGTCCTGGTTGAGGCGTGATATAAGTTGAAGTCACTACAAGATTCAATAGCAACCTTTGCTACCACCAAGCATAAGGTTTGGGGAACACAATGGGTCACACCGTACTAACTGATGGGGTCGCCTGAGATTTCACCTCCCACGTGTTCTCGTTTGCCTTAACCTAGGCACATCATTTCAGTCTTGTTCAGGTATGTTGATGCCAAGCCAAATGAATTAAGAACTCATCAGTGCCAGCTACAAATAAGAGAGCACTGCACGCTATCTGTATACTAAAACTGTAATGACATCTGCTTCCACAGCAATCCTGCTAATATGTTCACATATTCATTAAGCAAAAGGGCACCATAAAGAAAACAGAAGTGTCTATAGAAGTTAAGATTAGTCTCATTGGAGCTTGTTGAAGACAATGCTTGAACATGTATTTTCACATAAACAATGATCAATTTCTGGAAGAATTGAACAAATCCCTTCACAGGCGATCGAAGTGCTTTCCCTGGTCAGTAAGAGCAAATATTCAGAATAGGTTTTTTGTCCCAAAAGAAGGACTTACTTTCTCTTGGAGGGAGTATATTAAAGTCTAGAAAATTAAAATACTAATTGTCTTTCCCCACTCCTTTCCATGGCAAAAAAAAATTATTCCAAACAAACATTAAGGACAATGATGTTTCTCACAGAACTCTTGTATAAGCAGAGACAGATCATCTGCTTGCTTTTGGATTTAATATTCAAGCAGAAAGAAGTCATCATTTGCATGAAATAATGCAATTGTCTGAAAACTAAGTTGGCATTAAGTTAATGTGTTCCAGCTTAGAATATATTTGTGTATGACTCTGTCAGATATTTTTATCAAAATAAAATCAGTCCCAAGACCAAAAATGAAGATGTTGGTCATGACTGTCACAAAAAAGCCTCATCTTTAGGACTCAGCTCAGTGGGGGAACGAATGGGCTAATAGCTTAGAGAATGGTAGATTGCTGAGCTCTGTGTTTGTGGTATGAGTTCATTCAACTATACCTACAAAAGCTAAAAGTTTATGGTAGTTCCTGTGTGATTTTTATTTACTTGGTAGGGAGGAGAAATCTGATCCACTAATTAAGGAGGTCTACGAAGTATTGGTACTGTTCTTAGAACGATGTACTTGAATGCATATTTTTTATCTTTTCATTATTATTATAAATTAAGACCTTAGAGAAGAACTTTAATGGACTATTTCTGTCTGCTTTACAGGAGGTGACAGTAAACCAGAGGTACATCAAATAAAGACTGCAGAATGCAATGACTTTGATTAAAGCTTTGATGAGTTGCTCAGCAGAGATGGGAAACTCAGACCATGAAGATCTACCAGTCCTTGCTAAAAATCCATACAGAACAGCTTGTATTAAGCTCTCAGTGTCTTAGACTCAAAACAAAAATGAGTTTAACAGTTTTTCTTGCCCATTGTGAAACCAGTGTTAGAATAGAGAAAAATTTCCAATCCACAAAGACAGTATGACAGAACTGAGCACATCTGGGTGTGCTGCATTCCTAGAGCACCTGGAGTACTTCAGAACTCTACTAACCAGAATTTATGGAAAAAGAGTTCTTTTTGGAAAAATAAATATTTTTCTATTGACAAAGAACACCACAAATACTTCTTTAAAGCGAGGGAAGTAATTTTATTGGGCATAAACTGGCTTTCCTGCAACAGTAGTCTTGATTACTTTCCTAAATAACTGCAACTCCCTTCTGGGACTTTGTTTTAGTTTTCCCCTGTACATTTTGAATGCTTTTCCAGATCTGTACCATGAAAGCCACCCACACACTGACACTGAAACCATTTGCAAAAGAAAACAAAAGTCCCTGATCTCCATACAAGGAAGTCTTAAATGATCTGTCTTCTCCTCCTTTAAAATCTGTTCTCCATCTCCTTGAAGAGAAGGGGATCCCATACATGCCTGCCTACAGAATGGGTACAGATCCATATTTATCCTGCTTCCCATACATAGAGTTCATGAAGCTCTGCTCATGCAGTACTTCACACCTGAGGGGACAAGACAGTCATTGTCTAATAGTTCACCATTCAAGTTGACTTCAAACAGTATATTATACCAGCTGAGTTATAAATGGGGTTGAAGTACCCAATCAAGGTGAGGGGCTTTCATCAAGCAATAACTAAAATTATTTAAACTTGAAGCTATGGCAAAACGGTTTCAGAATTTAGCTGAGCCAAAAGAATTAACACTATGTGAAGTCATAGAAAGCAATAACCCAGAGACTTTCGGTCATCAGTACTGCTGAGCAGCAACCACAACAAAATAAGGGATGTCCTTCAAAACTTGGGTTGGTGAAGTAGTAGGAGGAGTGGCGCTTTTAGAGATATCACTTACAACTGGTAGTATGCTGAGGCTCTTAAGAGCGTGCTTCCTTAGAGACAGAAATACATATTAAAGTATAATTTTAAACAACAACTTGTATACCACAATCACTTACTCTCCCTTCCTGGATCCTAAACTAGGAAATCAGTTGATGCTATTTATTCTCCACATTTCTTTCCTCATTCCCAAGCTGTCTCTATATATAGTCCAACACCAACACAAAAGACATGGTTTCAGCTATAGCTGGGAAAGGAGGATTGGCTCGCTCACCTCTTGAGGTCTTCTCCGGTCCTATAGCTTTATGATCCAGTTCCTTAAGGGAACAAAACACCTAGTTTTCTATCAAAGCTAATGGTCCAGTAGAAAACTAAGTCCCCAGACAGTAGAACCTAGTTTTCTATCAAAGCTAATGTTCCAGTAGAAAACTAAGTCCCCAGAACAGGTCAGAACCTTACTGCAGAGAATACTTCTGCAAAATGAGGAGCTTGTTGCTGATACCTTGGGCCCAGATCCAAACAGAACATAAATCACCTAAAATGAGTCTTAACTAGAATGTAAACACCCACAAGTCAAGAGTTGTAAAAACCTCTGCAGAGCTGCTATCAAGTGTTCCAACTTGTATATTTTTTCCATACCTTTAAAAAAAGTAATAAATTACTTTGAAAGTCTCTGTCTGAACATGCACAGAACTTCCTTGTGTTTTCATCTAATGACAAGCAGTTTGGCACCACTCCCATTCTTAAGTCCAGTGGAGATACTGAAACAGTCATTCCTTCCCCAGCGAGGCGGGCTGGCATTTGCAGAGCACAAGTTAACCGGGCTTGAGCCCTTCACAGCATTCAGTGACTGCTGTGGCTTGATTTCAACACACAGCTAGAGAAAGACTCTATTTGGGGCTCTTAGGAGGTAACATCCTAGAAGACACTCAGCCTGAAAGCTGAAGAGATCAGATTCAAATCCTATCTGCCAAGGTGATGAGTTGGAAGCCTGGTAAGCAGAGGACGTGCAAACAGCCTACCTACAAATCCCTCTGAACTCTGATATTCTCCATCCTTTTTGCTGAAGATGTGCCACCAGTCAGAAAAGAACATGAACATTTATTAGAAAGTAAAAAAGAACCCAAAAGGGAGCCCAAGACTAGCAGCAGTTAGACAATTAGGACATCTCCTAGGGAAGTGAATGTCCTTTAACTTTAAGAACACTTACTGGAGAAAATAAAGGAACAATCCTATTTGTAAGAAAGACAGAGCAAAGCTGGCCACCTGCAGTATGTGGCTAGTTGGCTTCTGTTGACTAGTAAAGGACTATCCTGCACTGGAACCAGTTGGATTTTTATCACTGAAATATGAATGCTATTAAGTTTGTGACTGATGATATGCTACTATTAAATGCTGATTTTCCCCTCTTCATCATGTTCCCCTCACAGTGTAAGTGCACATATCCTATCTCATTTTAATGCAATAAAGATGTTTTTGAAAAAGAAATACATTAATGGTGCCTGAGGTTAAGCTTCTAATTGAAATTCAGAAGCTTCAGGAGAAGCTTAGGGCTAAAGAGCATTTTGTATGTGAAAATATCTTCCTCCTTTGGCCAGCTAGTCAAAGTGGTGAGTTTGTATGATGAACCATCAGCGCACTCTCCTCAGAATACAGACAGCATGTCATTGAAGAGTCCCTGTCTCTCTCTCTTCCCCTGCCAAAGAGCAAGCAGATATCCAGAATCTACTGCTGACGTGATATTTTCCTTTTAGAATAATTCATCAGCAATTAAGGGGGATCTTTAATCTTCACCAACACAGCCTTTATAACCAGTCCTTATATTTCACAATGTTCTTAAAGTCACCAATACACAACAGCCGAGTAAGACATAATGTATTTCACAAGGAAATCCTATTTCTGTAGTGGAAATTTCCTTTCTTTTTAATAGCCTCTTCTTCGGCTTCCATTCAAACGTACACAAGAAAGTTCTCTGTGAATCTGCAGGTATATCAGAACACTGATTTTCATAGCCACAGGAATGTTTCTACCTTTTATAACCTTTTTTTTAATTAATGTGGATTTCAGCTGAAAACCAAAATAATGAGGATAAGAAAAGCCAATGTTTCATTCTCTTGGAGTTTTATCTCTCAGTCCCCTCTTCTTTCTGATTTCCAATTTTCCCATTATGCCCCCTATCAGAAGACAGAAGAGGGAGTTCCTGGCTGCAGAGGTCCGTGAGGGATGCAGGCTGATCTTGCAAAGGGTAGCGATGTGAGACAGTAAATTACAGACGCTATGAGGCACCACGGTGGTATTTTAGATGAAAACACTTGGGCGTGAGGAAAGCGGTGCCAAAGCCATGCTAGCTTTTTGGTTTGTTTATTTTAAGTAAAGTAAGAAAAATATGGTAGTGTAAATTTATAATAAAAAATTCTGTTAAAAGCAGCTTCAGTAGAACATTTATCAACTCTCAGTGAAGTAGGGGAGACAGACATCATTCTCAGTCCATGTCTTAACCCCCAGCCAGAAATGTGTATTGCATACTGAGGATCAGATACACTCCCCCTATTTTACAGAAACGTCTCTCTGCTGTGTTGCACCCATGTTTGCCTGACCTTGCCGTAGGACAGAGCCACATGAACAGAGACCTGTGGAGCAGTGCAAGAGACCTGGCCAGCCCCCGAGCGGGAAGTGGATGGTCTGTCTCCAAACGGCCTCCAAACAGCATAAGTCTGACTTGGTTTTTCAAATTTCCATCAAGGAGGTTTCTACACATACCCTGATAGGCTGCTCCCTGTTTCACCATCCCAGCAGCTAGAAATTGTTCCTTAATATCCAACCCAATCTTTCCATCCTGTATATATCAGCCAACTTTGAGTAATGGCTACACAGAAGTAAATGGTGCCTGGCCCTTTTTTTGTTATAACCTCTCTGTCCCAAAACACCAATGAGGCCTCTCATTCTCCTCTTTTTAATATTAAAGAAAGCAAATTATTACAACCTTTCATTGTAGGTGACATTTGCTAAGTCCCTGCTTTTACTTGCTGTTCTCCTCTGGATTCCCACCAGTTTGCTTCCCTCTCTCTCAGCACGGCCAACCAGGGCTGAATGCCGTGCAGCAGCGACCTCCCCTTGCTCACAGACACATTGCCTGCTAGAAACATCGGATCACACCGGGATGGCAGCTTCACTTTTTGCAGCATCATTGCATTGTTTTATGTTTTGACCAAGCCCTCCTGAAATTTGTAGACCCTTTTCTGCAGTCCTGGTAACCAGGCAGACATTTCTATTGTGTGCATGCCTTGACTTCTTCTGAAGGGCAGCACTCTACACTTGTCCTCAAATTGAGATATATTTATCTACAAATATATATTGTGGATGGCTAGTTTCTCATTGTCTTCTAAGAATTTCTCCTTGTTTCTATATCATGTCACAAATAAAAAGAGTGGATATAAAATTGCACATGTTCAACAATGCTCGATAACAAGGCACTGAGCATTGTAGAAATGAGCATATTTGATTTAATCAAAATAAGTGTTGTAGGAAAATCACGTAGGTTTAATTTTTGAAAAGCTATTAAGTTTCAAATTAAATGGAAGATTAAAATAAAAATGAGCTTTAGCTGTAAGTGGAGGCTAAATTTGGTCAATTTTTGTTGTTTATCTGTGCATAAAGTCCTTGCATTTACCATTTGACAAATCCTCTAATAAAATACTTGCTGCAATCAGGTGAAGTAGGTTATTAATGGTTCTAAAAAAGATATACAGGATTGCCTCATCCTGAGGCAATTAAGTCTGTGAAGTAAGTGTGTTTAATATCTCTGGGGGCCTGACTGGAATGAAACAGGTGATCTTTCTACAATTGCCATTGTTTCATTTAGAATTTCTTTAATTTTGTTTGTTTTTAACTGAAGAATGACTCCTTGCTTTATATCTCTTTTGTTAAAACTCCAGTCTGAGGACTTTCAAAGGCTGTGTGTGCCACATCAAAAGCAGAGTGGAAAATTTTAACCACCATTGAAAAGCAACGTGGTGTTTCACGTGAAGCCCTAGCATCCCACACGGGAGAGGACAGTCCATATTCACTCTCAGTCTCTTGACTCGGGCTTTGCAGCAGTGCTGCCAGCTCCCACGTTAGGTCAGGGCAGTCCAGACCTCCTTGCCTTGCGTCAGCTCCTCAAAGCCGTTTGCTCACACCACCTGCTAGCTACCGCCATGGCTCCTCATCGCCCATGCTCCCCCAAGGGGCTCGGGGACTGATGGATGAAGGGACAGAGAGTTGAGTCACCACACAGCCTTCCTACTCAGCTTTCCAACACATCTTCATTTCAAAGAAATGCTGACTTAAATACAGACCTCAGCTCTCGCTTACAGATCCCCAGCTTCAGGCACTTCAGTTTGGAAAACAAATGCTTTATCACTGTATGTTTTCTGAGGGATACATTGTGTATACATCAGGGTGCTGTTTGGCCCTTTGCTATAAAATCTTGTATTTTTCATTCTCCTTTTTTCCTCTGCTGTGTTCTTTTTTCCCTGGATTTATTAGTGGGGATGGTTTGTGGAGGTATGGTTAATTACTAGAGCTTATGGCCTGCTGTGATTGAAAGCTGATCTCACCAGTTTGGGGTCTGCGATATATTTATTCTGTATGTAATTAAATCTGAATACCATAACTATGCATAATGTTGGAAAATAATGAGAAACTTTTTTTTTTTTTTTTAGTGAAGGCACATCTGAAAGGTATTTTCTTCCTGCAGTACTGAATTTCTACAAAACACTGCACTTTACACACACACAAACAATCAAACAGCCAAAAGGCCAAAAGAGGCATTCTGGTCTATGATTTAGATGAAAACAAACATTTGTTTATCAGATCTATGTGATCCGCTAAAAATAAAGAAGGAATTCAAGCAAACTGTGATAAAGGCTATCCATATATCTTGGGGTATTCGTAACATCACAGACATACTAAAGGCATGCAGAGAAGTGCCAGCACAGCAGGGTGAACATGAACAGCACATCCTGGAAGCAGCAGCATCCAATTGAACACAGGAGATTTGGCTGGGGAGTCCCTCAAATAAAACAAGTTGTGGGAGGCCAGGCCACTGCTCTGACTATAGGGATCAAAAATCCTCCTGATTTCCTTACCTAAGGAGGGGGGACCAGACCAATATGGGAGAGGAGATCAGACACTGTTTACACAGAGGTAAATCAAGCAGAACACTGCACAGCTCCCTGGACCATGCCAGAATTAGGCCAGACATATCACATCTAGAGGCTCAATTTCTTTTCTCTGCTGCACATAAATCTGAAGTCTGCCAAGGTCCTTATTGTTTACTAGTGTGACAGTGATCTGAAATTAGAGGCCTCTAGAATAATCCTAGAATATCAGAAATCTTTGGTCTGGAAATTTATCTCATTGCCTCTACATATAGCTGATGTTTGGTATCTGATCTAATGTGATGAATGATACAGCCAGTAACACTCCAAAAAAGTGTGTGCAAGCCTAAGCAAAAATAACTAGATCAAATCCAGTCTTTCATCATAGCAAAGCAAGCTGACCCTAGGGCACACCAAGCAAGACAAGGGTGACGCAGTAACCAGATTACCTTCAAGGTTTAAGAAAAGTAACAATGGGGTGGGGGGGTGGGAAGACATCTTTTCCTAAAGAACAAAGGCATGGCCCCTCTCCCCAAAAGTATTGAATGTACGGCAAGAATAAGTCAAGTGAAAATTCATGTATGTGAAGTAAGGGAATTCCCAACGAAATCTTTGTAGGAGGACCTCGCTGTCTAGAAAAGACCTTTTGCCTTGTCCTCCGCCCCAAACTGTAAGGAACAGACCTGCCAGTATGAGCTACAGAGAACACCACAAATCATTCAAATGCCCAGGTGTTACATTACTAAAAACTTTGCTTTTTTGAAACTAAGCCTTTGTATCCAGTGCCATGGCCACTAAAGGAACGCCCTTCCAGGAAGCGATCAGCAAACTCGTGTTTCTGAGATAGCTGGACAGCCATTTTCCCTCCTCACCCAGCGGCAGATGCATAACCGAGTTTAAGTACTTGAACAGTCAGTCTCAATCTGTGGATCAGAAAGCAAAGTGAACCAGCCCTTGCGGGACAAGATTAACTGTGCAGGTGTCAGCAAGGCTGTTTGCACCAGCCATCACCAGCACTTTAACAGAACCAGATGTACCAGCTACTACTTTTTTCCAACAACCTCAGCTTCATGCAGCACAGAAGCCAACAGCAGCTCAAAAAACATAAGCATCTATACAAATGCACCTCACCACAAGATTCTGCAGCAATTGTGCGTTGGGATTTGCAATGGTTACTTTTAGCTACATCTGTGGTGTGTATGGACCTGAGACAATAATTATCAAAATAAGCAGCTCTTTGCTGAACTCCTACAACTCATGACCCTTTCCCCTTCATAAATTGTCTAAAAGTGGATGATCCAGGAATTCTGCTGTTCCTTTTTTTCGCCACAGTGCTCTCCAGAGCTGTCGATCCTTGACTACTAACCTCTGAACTATACTGATTTATGGTGATTTGACAAAAGAGGTTACCTGCTCTTTACCAAACTGGGTATCAGCCTTGGAGGCAAGAGAAAAGCTTGGAAAGGACAAGCTGCTGCTTGCAGCCTGTGGAACTCAGGAGCATGCCCAAGCTCCAGCTTGCAGCCTATGCCATGATCCTCATTGTGACTGTAGTAGGGCAAAGTGCAAGCACAAGCCCTTCCCCGTCTCCTCTCCACTGGTTTCGTCATGGCATGCATCAGCCATGTTTGCTCTCTGGATAATCAGAGACCAGGATCCCAGGGAATGTCAAATAGAATATTTGCCCCATAGGTTGGACATATGCTCCTGCTTCCTCATGAAC
Source organism: Fulmarus glacialis (assembly GCF_000690835.1). NCBI lineage: Eukaryota > Metazoa > Chordata > Aves > Procellariiformes > Procellariidae > Fulmarus > Fulmarus glacialis. Next base: position 3,799 of record NW_009195478.1, on the reverse strand, counting down.
TCATGACTCAAAGGATATGAAAAGCACTGGACATGATTACTGCTTCTATTACAGTAGGTCTGGAGAGCTCAGTTTCGGGCCACCATCAGCCATCCCATCTACGTAGCCAAGCCTTTTGCCCCACCTACTTGCAGCACCTCAGGGTGACATTGCACCAGAAGAGAGGTCTTGCTGCACAGTCTTTCTTTCTAATCAGAGTTCTCTACAATTTGTAGATCGAACACAGAAAGGAAACATCTCCAGATTCCCACAATGTTTTTTCTTTATTTTAGTGGTGAACATGTTCAGATAACCTCATTACATAACTTATGATAAGTGGTAGTAGAGAGGTTGAGGAATCCTATTCCCAGCTACACGAAGTACCATCCTGTATCATGTTTTAATCTGCCATTTTTTGCACAAGGAACAGCACACCAGATTTTCCTCTTTATTGTCACATAAGAGTACTTACCCACCAAAAAAAAAAAGGAACCCCTTTTTGTGGGTGTCTGTACAGGCAAAATCCAAATTGCGAGACTATTTCCTAGACAGAAAGCTATGAGATTTCATAAGATCGACAAGAGAACAAATAAGTTCTTGGTATATGAAAGCAAAAATGTCAGTAACCATCCTCCATAATAGTAGTAATTTCATAAATTGTAGGGTTTATATATGAGTTATACAGACAATTAATACGTTTCCAAAAAATTTTAGCCAGAGGAAGAAAAAAAAATTAAGAGAAAATCACAAATACTCTGAAAGTCCCTCAACACCACCGTTACCTTGCACGCAATAATTATGTTGTCATTTGTACTCAGGGAGAACAAACAAGAAAAAGACACACATCCCTGACTCCTCCAAAGAAAATGTTTGTTCAAGAAACACCAAGGAGAAAACATTTTCACAAATCTTATTGTGCCCAAGAGAAGCTGTAAGTGGCACAGCAGACATTTACACTTGCCAGAACTCCATTCTAAACGACCTATTCAATACAAATGACTGTCTGGCATCGTAATTGCTGCACTGCTCATGTACTTGTGTTTATCTTCTTAAAACATATGCATGGCAAACTTTTCAAAATGAAATTATCACAGGTAAAGTTTGTTCTTTCTGTCATGTAACTAGTGTCTTGGATACTTTCATGGAGCAAATGAGACTGAAATCTCTAAACTCAACTGCATTTTGTTAAAAAAGCTGGGTGTTTCCTGGTAGCTTAGGGTAAATGACAGATCTTGAAGCTTTGGTATAATTAAACGTGAAAAGAAACAACATGCTGATGAGTAGTGCATATGGTATTTATTTTATACAGCATTCCTCCCAATCTAATTTTTGCTTCTGAATTAGCAATCTGTGAAAATACATGGGGTTGTTCATACCTACAGCTTATTTCAGCTGCCCTCAAACCCAAAATAGCAATAATGGATTGGTTTAGGTTTGGGGGTTATTTTTATATAGTAATCTCTGTGACTGAGGCTGCTAGACTCAGCTTTTTGTTACTTCTTTTAAATGAAAAGTGAAAAGTTAATGCACAATGGTGCAACAAGCAGGAGGGGAAATGCTGTAGCAAAATCCATACCCACCAACCCGTGAAATACATGAAGCTTTCTTCACGTCCACTGTTTAAGCAGAACCCCCACAATGACTTCACTTAAGAGTCTGCATAAGAACAAATGGCACAATATCTCAAACTTTAAAAGATACAATATGTTTGCAAATTATTTCCATAAGTATGTTAGTAAATGAAAAAAAAAAAAAGCTTAAATCAAAGCTGAGTTCTTCACCAAACAGCTTGTCTCCCAGTAGAAAGAATGTTTTCAGGTTCATATAAGCAAAAAATCATTTTAAACTCTAAAGCTGTACCCAGTGCTACCAGGTGGATATATCTGGAACATTATTGCTCATGGGAAACACTTGGATGACAACTAAATTCCAGGGAAGAACACTGTAAAGTTGTGTTCTGCTTTCCATTAGAAATAGCTCCCTCCATATTTCTCACCACCCTTTGCACACTTCCTCCAACACATTGAGAAATCAAGCTCCAAGATAACATACCTTTTTTCCTCAGCCCCCAGTTAAGAAAAAGCTGTTTGTTTCGTTTCAGAGACATGCAGGTGTAAAATCAGTTGAATTTTCAGCATTTGGGCATGTGCTGAATCTTGTTCCTAGTGGTCTGGTGGGTAGAAGAATTAAAATTAAGAGGCCTGGACATTTCAAATTAAAATACACCAACATTCAGAGCTGTTAGCACCCATGCTGATTTCAAAAGTTAGATCCTTACTTGTTTGGGGAAAGCAGTCACCCTCCACAGTAAAAGGGTTTCTTAAGTTAGGAACGTCCCCGCACCTCACATGGTCAAAAACAACCTCGGTGATGCACACATCAGCTGGGAACCCCGCAACTCCAACTCCTAGTTGGAGTTGCAGTACCCAGTCCTCCCACCTTGCAAAGTTCACCCTTTCACTTGGCTTGTCCTTTATTGCTTAGTATGGTAAGCACATAACTAAATACTTAAAACACTCCCTCTGCTGCCAAAGCCTGCCTTAGTATCCTCAAAGCTGGTTCAGCTTGCTGGGAGCAACATTAAGAGGAACTGTACGCAGTCTGAGCCTCTTCCCCTTGAGCACACTGATGCTACAAGATTGAGTTTCTTTAGTGCCAAACCTGACATTTCCCTTACCTAAAATGTATGTGATACAGCTAGAGAGATGGAAGAATGACTCTTCTGCCTCAAGGCAGGATCCCCCCACTCATGTCATCCCTAGCAGAGGCTTGTCTGGTTTCTCCACTGTGGATGGAGACCCCAAAAGCTCCCTAGGTCAGTTCCAGCACTCAGCTCTCCTTGCAGCTGGAGACCTTGATCTGCCTCTGCTCCAAACCCCCTTTAGCTGCAATTTAAGCCTACTTTTTCTTCTGCTGTCTACTGTGGAGAAAGAAAGTGTTCAGTCATTTTCCTTACCAATAACTTTTTCTATATTCAGAGGTTCTTCTCAGCTTTGTCCTCTCTACACTATAACTTTTTTGTGCTACCTTTCCTCACAAACCATGCCCTAGAGCTGTGATCAAACTTGCTGCTTTCTTGTACAACCTCCTGATTTTCCTTTATTTATAGCCCAGGTCTGAACTACCTACCAGTAACCTTCCAGCTCTCCTCCCTCCCTTAGCAGGAGCATTCAGAAGGAAAAAGTAGTGCTCCCTCATATATATAGCCAGACCACAGGTGATACAAATTGGCACAGGTCTGTACCTAATTAAAGGGCTTAATTCAGAGGAGGTGGAGTAGCTTTCTTTGTTGTTGCTTTAGGAAAGATGTGGTAGAGAGAAAGACTAGGTTTTCCCTTTTATTCGTTTCTGTACGAGAAATTTAGGGGGTTTGATTTGGGGGGGCGGGGGTATTATTTAGGAGATTTTTGTGTTGTTGAATTAAAGAATCCCTGAGAGGCGCTCCTGTGTGTGTAGAGGACAATTTAGTATTGTCTTCCTGCTCTGATGAGTTTCTTAATGTAAAACAAACAGCACCGTGTTACTAGAAAATCCCCCTAGAAAAGGGGCTGCTTTCCTACGCGGAGAACAGCTTCTTTACTGCAAGTCCGAGGGCTGAAGGGGGGCTGCCCCCGACCGGTCACTGCTCTGTAACGTTTAGGAGGCAGAGGGTCACTCTGGGAAAAAAAGCCATTGCAATCGGTGCTGCGCTAGAACGCTCCAAAACCCGTTAAAACTAGAAAGTCAAATACCGTATAGCTTGCCTAACTGATGCTGCCCAGCCCCAAGATCACATGCGGGGGGTCTCATCGCTGGGACTGGGGCCGGCGAGCGGGAGCGC
>NW_009195477.1:5383-15819 GCF_000690835.1 Fulmarus glacialis | reverse complement strand
TATATATTAAAAATATGTAATATTTTTAATACGTGTGTGTGTATATATATATGTACAGCATATACAGTTTATATGCTAAGGGAACCTAGCACAAATTTAAAGTTCTTTCATTGCCTGCCTGCATGCCTTTCTAACTCAAAAAGCTCTGCTCTTGGCATCTTTTTGTAGTACAGCAGCATGTGTGGGCACATCTAGATTGGCAGCTTTGTGCATACTTGGTGCATCTTCACCTTTTGGGGTTTACTTTGTGGCAGAGACCTGAAACATACTAGCGACTGTAGGACCCAGGCTTTTGGCTATCTATCTCCTCTATCTTGAAGATGTAGTTTGAAATACTCGCTCATCAGGTGTTTCATTTAAACTTCGTTCTACTTGAAAAAGAACCTGTATATCCAACATACTGCCATGCCAGGAACAACAAAAGATACAGAGCCACTGCTCAGCCTTGCATTTGTTTCTCACATGTGTTCCAGGACTGCTCTCCTCAAACCTCCTCACTGGTTGTTTTCATCTGTTGCTAGAGCCGTATGTCTCTGAAGGAAGGACCAGCTCTGCCATTTGAACAATCCTCCATCTGCTGCTACTGCTCCGATTACTGTAGCTGTGTGTGAAGTGGCAACTCAGTGACGCCAGGCTTGCAGACACTTCATCAGTCTATCTGTCGTTGCTTGTGTGTTCCCAATAACCCGTGCTAGGTGAGGTCATCACAAACTTGCATTTTAGTGCTGGGCTTCAATGGTTTACGTTCGTTAGGAGTAAGACCACTGCCATCGACAATTAGGCTAGCTAGGATAAAAATTCACTGGGCATTCAGACCCACTGTTCTTGGGGAAACAGCAAACTGCTGTTGCTGTGAGTTAGCTCCCAAATGTGGTCTTTACAAGCTTGCCCTCACCATGAGGGATGAGACCATGGACAAAAACTAGTCAGATCTATTCCATAGTTTCAGTTCTCCATAGGCTAAACCTACGCTCTAGGTTTAATTCCCACCTCCAGCTAGACTTTTATTTCAGTGGAAGCTGTAGTCTGCACAGCTGGCCTCAGATTTCCTGGGGGGGTAAGCAAAAAGGAGTCAGAGAGGCTTCTGAAGTTTTCTATCCTTATCAACGTGCAATACTAAGGGTAAAACCAGGCTTCTCATGGAGCATCGGAGAGGCCAGAAGGTCTCTGTTGCTCTGTGTGGGGTTTTATTGAGATGGATGTGGACTGCACAACCTGGAACACAAATTGTTTGTTTTAATTTACAAATTAAAAATAAAACCATGTTTATTTGCATCAGTTGAGGGGTCTTTTTCTCACAGCTGCTTGAAAAGTGAGCTCTAGCTGCCAAGTAAAATAAGGTTTAATGTTACAACATGCTCTGGGAAGGGCAGAGCTGGTGACTACTCTGCAGGCAGCAAGACACTAGTAGGTACAATGTATAGAAATCCATGTGAAGCGCAGAACTCGGCTTGTGGCAGATACGGCACTGAGCTGCAGGAAGGTGTTGCAAAGTGGCAGCCACCTACAGCGAGTAACCCCCGTGCCTGTGTAGGTGAGGAAGCTGTGTCCTCAGGGAGGCTCTTAGGAGCAGTTCTCTCTTGCGACGCACCAGCTGCCAGCCCATGTCTGGACTTCCTGTGACGGAAAGCTAGTCGGGAGGCGGCTAGGATCCCTGGTTTCCTTTTAGTTCTCTCTTGTCAAGCTTTGTGCTCTGGTGAACACTGGAAAACATGCTTGTTATGTTGGGCAGTGGTTTGCTCCTAAAAATTGATGAGGAGAAAACTCATCTTCCCAGGTCTGCTTTCTCCTTTTGCTGTGTGGATGTGTACAGTCTCTGTGAGGTCTGCATGGGCTTGGTGTTGGGGACCGCTCTTTGCCTGCGAGATACCCACAAGCCCACAGGGAGGACAGTTGTCAGATGGGGATCTGGTTTTTTTCATCTCCGTTCAATGCTGATGAAGTGGTTTGCAGGGCAGTGATGGCTGGTGTGGTCTCAGCTGTGTTTCATCTGACTCATCTGGTACAGTGGAATAAATGACCAGGATCTAAATGTTGTTTTACTGTGGCTGAATCTGAAAGCCCGAATATCAGTACAAACAGTGTGGTGCTAGGTACTGTATTTATTTACAGACAGAGACTTCCCCTGCCTTTAGGGGATAAATGCAGGAAAAAGAGAGCAGGCAAGGCAGCGGAGGCTCAGAGAGGCTGGACTGCTTGACAGCTACATGCAGAGGGTAGAAATTCGAGTCAGATCTTTTAACGCCTACTGTCTTTCCTCTTGTTAATGGCAAGGAAACATGGAGGAGTCTGATAGCCCAGACCACATGGAGACAGTGTCCTCTCAAACTGCCGGAGGGCCTCAGGCTGGTTGTATTGACTCAACTGAATGGGAAAGGTTGTCTGCAGAGCAGCTTGCAGTTATTACCTGCATCTTTGTAGCATGACAAGGCATATGCCTGTTCTGTGTTGGTGCAGCCAGAAGCCTTCTGTTGCTGGCCCTCCTCAGCTCTGGATTGCTTTGTGACCAGAATTTAACAAGGGAGTTTACAATGGCTTTGACACCATTTGGGTAGATGAAGCTGGCTCAAAAAGCATCCACCCACTTGCTAAACAATGCCTCAGGCTCTGAACGCGTTAAACTGTTGCTCAGCTCTGCTGCCTACATGCAGCTTTCCAGGTGGAGTTTGTTTTTGATGTTATCCATCCCCCTCGATGGCTTGCGAGCAGGCTAACTCTGACTCCACCTCCCATCTCTCCTGTCTATAATTTGTATTATAATTTTTTGGGAGCCTGCTTGTTGCAAAGTCTTGCACAGACAAAGAACGGTCTTTGTTTCAGAAAGTGTCTCTGCCCTTTCAATTGGTCAGTGAGCCAAAAACCAGGAGCGGGACTTTAATAAAAAACCAAAGGACACTGTACGTATTTGTTGGAAAACTCTGAGTCCAGTTAAGCACTCTCTCACAGGGATGCTAAGATGGCCAGGGTTATTGCAAATTCTATCCCTGTTTTGTTTAAGAATTGGTGATTTGGTGCTGGATTTGACTCATTGGAATTGCAGAGACATGAAATTTTGGAGAAACCTTGATTTAAGTCCAGTTTGATGCAACAGAGATTCCAATTCTGAGTCAAGCTTTAAAAAAAACCCAAAAAACCAAAAAAAACCAACCCAACAATCATCCCACCAACAACTACTTTCTTTTTTTAACCTGAAGCATATAATCTTCCTTGGAACTCTTCTTAAGCACCAGAAGGGCAAAGAGGTGGATATTGTGAGCTAGCACAATTGGTGGCAAGGATCATGCTCTTTTAGGCTTTACTAATGCAGATCAACATGTATATATGTTGAAACGTACAGTGAGTAAAGAACCAACAGCTGTCTGCCATACTGCCACAGTTGGCTGGGAAATGGCCCAAACACAGAAAAGTGTTTTTTTTTTTTTTTTTTTAAAAAAAAAAGAGAGAGAAAAAAGCTGTCTTCAAGTATGTTTGAAATAAAGAAAAGAACTGATGTGCAAAGTGATGAAGAGATCTTTGAGGATCAAAAGCCTTGATTCAGTTTTGCCAATGGAACAAAACTTTTCATCTTTCTTATGTGGACCTTAAAGTAGGGCAGAAGGGTGTAGTTTTTAAATTATTTCATTTCAAAATTTACTCTGGGCAGGGGGAAAGGGTTCTTTCTGTTTGTTCTTGCTCTTGTTATTCAGTGTCCTTAACAGAAAACGCCAGCCTGGCTCTGAAATGAAGAGCAGGGTCGTTCTATGAACTGGTGGTTCGTTAGTCTCCTTTTGATATGTCGGAACAGTAAGGGACCCTTTTATTTTTTTCCCCTTTCTAGTAATGTCTGTGTTCTTAAATCAAGACATCTTCCCTCATCATGCTGCAGTGGCTGAATCTTTTTCAGAGATTTCCTAAGTGGGTTGTACCAATAACATTAATCTTGTCCAGACAGAACATACAGTCGAAGTTAGATGCATAAGGAAGCCAAACCCAAAGGTTTTCAGTGTTCCATGCAGTAAATCCTACTTCCCAGCTTTGTGTTTATTTGGAGCTGGATGCCCCCCACCAGGGTAAATCTGTTTTTGTTTTCCCTGGTAGCTTCTTGCCAGCAGGACCATAGAGCAAGCGTAGCCTCGGTAAGGGAGGCTCCGCGGTGCAAATTGCTGGATTCCAGCACTGTGAGCTTGTGAGCCATGTGCCTTTTCTTGGGGAATGGGTGATGGAAGTAGCAACAGAAGAAGGTGAGAGAGCACCTGCGAGAGCAAAGACATGAGATTGGGAAGGAGAGGACAAAACTCAGGAATGTCCTTGTCTTTGGGTTTCTGCAGGGCACAGTGGAAGAGCTCCCTCTTCCTGTTTCAGCCTGCTCTAACCATTGCAGAAAAAGAGCCTTCCTTGCAGGCTGGAGTGTTTCAGTGGTCCCAGCATCCACAAGGCAGTATATTTCTTTCAGCAGGGATCTGCATACTGGAGGATCCACAGGACAGCATGGATTTGCTCTATAGGTTCTCCAGACCAGCTCTGCTGCTTCATACACCGCCACTAAACAATTAGTTTTCAGAGCATTCATGGCTGAGTTGCGGGTTTGTTGGGTTTAATGACACAAATCGCCTCGATGGTGGAAGTTGTGTGTTGGTCCTCTGTCATTGCAAAAGAATTGGTGACAGCAGAGAGGTTATGTGTTGCTGTTGCCATTGCAGATACTTTATTAGTAGGCATCTGGTGCCACGGCAGCACAGGTGCTTCCTGTGGCCTGGAGCTAATGTTGTTCTGGTGTGTGGTTTCCTGATCTGTCCTAACTCAGATCAGATGGTAGGTGTACTTGAACCTATTCAGTAGGGCATTTGTGATATACTGGTTTAAAGCCTGTTCTCTCCTCTAAAATTGAATTAGTACAAGTCATATTTTGTCACCGCATGTGCAGCAGAGATGGCAACTCCCATTTACGCTGTTATGGGAACCACATCCGTATGCTACACAAACTCTGTCATGCTCTAGTGACATACCAATAGTGGAAACCTGAAAACAACATCAGCAAAAGCTGAAAACTGTATATTCCCATGACAGAGCAACGTTGTCAGTTGCAGGCTGGAAAAGTTTTGCTGGTGAAAATTTCTAGCAAGCTGCGGGCTGCGTAATGAATTAATCTGCTTACTTCTTTGACGTGTTTCTAGATTAGCTCTTTCTGTCTGTTCCTAGCACTCCTAGGTCCACATCAGTGGCAGGAATGGAATGTTACCATTGATACAAGCCTAGTGTAAAAGTTTGTAATCACAAGCGATTTTGTGAGCAATATGATGGGTGAAAAAATTACCTCCTATGGGTTGGTGATCTCCACCCTCTTGGACTTGAAAGCAAGCATACATAAACTTACAGCATAATTTTTATACTGCTCTAACATCATCATAAGCATGTGTTATTTCAGCATATTGTCAATTCTAATACAGTTGTGAGCAGCAAAAAAGAGTAAAGACAGTCCTCGTGCCTGCCTTTGGGGTTGAGGGTTGGAGATTAGATTGTCCATGTATTATGTTCTGACAGTAGCTTCTCTCCTGGTGTTCACGTAAATAGTTATTTTTAGGAAGATCATATATTTCCCAGTAATTGTTTTGAATGCATCAAAGAGCTCACTGATATAAAGCCTGTGATTTATGGGTTCCCGCTACTTTTTAATAGCTGAATTTAAATCCTGGATTCACTGGAGCCATTTGGAAAATTGGGATTATTCCAAGCTGGAGCAAAGGGAGGGAGACTGGTATTTTGCCAAGATCAGCAGTGATTCATTCCCGCATTCATGCTTAGCATGCAGTGAAGGGCAGAAGTTGGGAATGCTGTAAGGAGAGCTAGCAAGAGATTATCATGTTGAAGGTGAATCTGCCCTACTCACTCCCTCTGCTGCTAGATAAGGTCTTTTGAATGAAGAGGACCAAGTTCTGTCATGTTTTTCTTTCATCCCCTCTAAAAGCTGATTTATTCATAGAAGCCCCAAGCCAACTAACTTGTCTCCTGTCTGTAAGGCATAGAGAGAACTGAATATTGGCTGTCCTGAAGAATGTCCCCGTAGGGGCGAAGGATTGGAGAACACCTTAGGATAAATATACTTTGGAAATCTCTTACAAAGAGATGTTTTAGAGACTGCTTGGAATGAAGCAATGTCTGTATCAGGTTAGCCCAGCAGTCTCTGGCAGTGTAAGTAGGAGCCCTGAGGGACCTGTAAAGGGACAGGGTGGACCCAGGACTCATTGCTGGCACATTCTGTCACGCTCCAATGATACTTGGCCCCTGGACACCCTGAGTGAGAGGTGATCGCAGAATAAATTAGATTGGTGATAGTATAATTTAGATTAGGTGATAAATCTTGAAGTAATACAAAAAGTGGAAACTTGCTCTGGCCTAAGATTTACTTGGTTTTGCTTAGCCTGAGGACATTTATGCTTTCGGTGCCTGCACCAGCGTTCAGACTTCATCTCCTAGGACAAACAGCTAGACAAATAGTCACTAATACATGGGCATGAGGAATGAAAGGGGCTGTCTGTCCATCTAGGAGCCCGTCCTCGCTCTGTCCCTCCCTTGTCGGTGCAGCTCGCAGGGGCTGTGCTCCAGCTGCACGTCCAGTAGCCGCAGCTGTGCTTATGGGGAGAGCGAAGCTTTTACAGCAGGGCAGCTGAAATACTTCTTAGTTGTGAGTCCCTTGGGAACTGTCTTTCCTCAGAGAGATCTGTCCTCCTTGTCCTCGGGCCAGCTGACAGCGCAGGAAAATTTCTCATCGTGTTTCAGTTCTCCCAGCCCTGGGAGAGAAGCGCAGGGAGATGGTAGAGTAAATGGAGCCAAGTATCCCAGCGTGGTTCAGTCCTAGCAGAAAGGAAAGGACTTTTTTTTCCTCTTTTGCAGAGCAGGGGCACAGTCAAAACAGTGTTTTCTTCTTTTCCTGACATGATCATCCCTGTTCCGTATGTTTGAAATATAATAATTCTGAGAGCAGTGCTGTCGTGATCAGGAGGCAAAAATACGGAAATTTATATTTGCGGATAAGAGGCAGTAATAAACCCCTGAATTTCCAAACACATAGAGGAGCATTGACTTCTAAATACCAGAAATTCTAAGCCCTTACCTTGCTAATTCATGTGGCATTTGGAGGGGCTGTGGACTTTTATTTCATCCTGGTATTTATGGTATTTCCTGCCATTGGTATAGGAAAACCCTTGTGTGGTAAATGCCGGCTTTTTCCTCCGTTGGTGGCAGCCACTGAGACTTGGGTTCATGAAAGGCAAACCATCCATTTCAATACTGAAGGACCTCAGAGGTACCTGGGAAGGAAAATCTCATCGGGGTTGAGTAAGGATTTTAGTACTGTGATTGAGTGCCAGCTGAATGGCTCTGAGCAGAATAAATCTGGTCTTGAGATCCAAGAGTCTGGGGCTAAAAATTCATTGGGTGGTTTCAGAAGCTGTAGCTTGGAAATACTATTGATAGTAATTGTATCACAACCTCTTAAAAGTAGACTGCTTATAAAGGTTTCAGGTACAAGTGTTGGCCCCAATTCAGTAACCCAGCCTTCAGAAATTGCTGTTTTTATTGCAGATTAAACTGTAGATTGGGCCGTTTAGATTTGTAATGGAAAAATATTAGCCAACGTACTTTCTTCCCCTCCACCCTCTATCATCAGGGCATATATCAAATTGCACTATCTGGCAGGGAGCTCCAAATGTTACTTGAGAAGAGAGAGGAATGCAAGCGATGTCAGCAGAAAACAGCTGAGTAGCGGTTAAATTTCTTTGGCCTGAACCTGCTCCACAGGGAAAAAGAAATGCAACAACTGGACTTGTTTCGTTTCACCCCAGCACAAACCATCCTTTGGAAACAGATGATGTTTGTGAGCAGAAGCTGGGGTTTTGGGATGCTGCTAGGTGGACAAATCCTGCTCTGCTGTGGACATGGCAGGTCGAGCTCAACGAGGCCAGCACTGGCTATGATCCCTCAGTGAAAGCACTGGACCTTGCGGGCACTGGCTATTACTGTTCCCTTGTGCAGCTGGAACCTGTTATTTTAGAGGGGCAGCTTTAGGTTGCATCTCTATGGCCTGTTAAACTTTATCTACATTGGCTTTAACGATAAAAGCCTTAAGAGCTAGCTCAAGTGAACTTGCCCAGTGCTGCAAAAGAGCAGTGGAGGTGCGTGCAAGGATACGGTTAGCTGAGAAGTTGGACTGAATTAAATGGTACCCTTAATCCCCTTGATACTGGCAGAGTCAAGTTAAAAGGTCTTCCCCACTTGGGGTGAAGGCTTTGCACGTGTAGATGCTGGTTCACTTAAGGGCAACACTGTCTCTGCAGTGAAAGAGCCCTCTTCTCTGCTGGCATTTGCTTTATTGCTGAGGGGAGAAGTCACTTCTGCAGTGTCTCATGTCACAGGCTGGGGATGTGTGTTGAATTTTTGGTCCGTGGAGGCTTTTAAAATAACAATGGAGCCAGCAAACGGCTAGAAACAGAATGGCTGAACAGAAGAAGAAAACTAAAGTAAATATAGCCCTTGTTTTTCTTCTGCCAGTCAGTCTACAGCGTCGTCTGACTTCTTTGCCTTGCACCCCCCATTTTAGCTGGATTTTGCCTGGTTATTCACATACCAGAGATCCACATTTTTCTTCTCATTCTCACAGCTCTTGCAAGCAACAGGAGATTGCAGTCCCCTGATGTGATCCTTTTTGGGATTTGGGGTCCTTCTTGGGATCTTTCTTGTCTGACTGGGGTTTAGGGTCCCTTCCCTTGCTGTGTTCTTTAGTTTTCCCCATTTCCTGCCTCTGGACCACTCTGATGGGACAGCTTGGTCTCCTCTAGGATGAAAATCCAAGTGAGCAAGGGAACAGAAACTGGCCTTTCTCTGATCCCTCCCCAGCTTTGTTACGGCTCCCAGAGGGAGATTTTCAGCAACAGCTACAAAACAGTCCTACTTAGATACCCGAGTCAGATTTTTTTTCTAGCCCCTGATCTTTAGGGTTGTCTCTAGCCTAAACCAGTGTCCGTGCTTCACAAATGTTTTGTATTGAAATATTTTCCAGGTGTAGTGCCCAAAATGATCAGGTACTTGGGCCTAATTCCCATTGACTTCAGTAGGAGTCATGCAACTATCATTGCAGAAAGTGTGGACAGGTGTTAAGGTCAATTTTGGGAGATTTTGTAATTGAATGCAAGAGGAGCAAAACAGACCTAAGGAAGACATGGCTTCTGCAATCCTACTTCTATTGCAGTCAAAGGAAAGTCCCAGATTAATTTCAGTAAAAGGAGAAATAAAGTACAAATCAGGAAATCAGAGGAAAATGAGAGAACTTGCCCATGGGTTTATTTTTCTGAGGGGTATGGAATAATTTCATAAACTGAGGAAATATTCCTGATAGTAGAGATCTTCATTCTACACTAGAAATAGTGTGGCTGAATATTTTTGTATGTAAAATTAAATTCTTCAAAAAAATGCATGAATAGTTGGAATGACACTGATGTATTGAAACAGTATATTCAAGATCCTAAACAAAATCCTATTTAGTGCTCTGAATGTTTTGTCTTTGAATGTATTTCCCCTCTTCCTCAACCCAGTTGTTGGTGCGCTAGTTATATTGCCTAGTACGGCCTTCTAAAGCAGATACATTTTTATTTGCATGCAAATTAGTAGGAGGCAGCTTGCCTGTACATACTGTGCTAATCATTACAAGTTCCATGGTTCATCAGGACTCTGATGCCTAATTGGCTGCGGGATTGCCTATAACTCTCGATAGCCTGATTCAGAGCAATAGGAATTGTCGAATCTACATAATAAAGCGAGTGTGATGAAAGGTGAGTGCACACCTACTTTATATGTGTGTTATCATTCTCATCAAGGTCAAAGCATTTTTTTTCCTTCCAGATATACATATTCATAGAGCCTGTGCACAACTAATGAGTCGGAAGATTAAATGGTTGTGGATTAAGAACAAACCCTACTGTTCTCCTAATTAGATTGAAAGTTACTTAGTTCATCTGATTAGAATTCTGAATTCAAACCAGCTAACGCACTGGCACAGCTCTCCTCAGCTTATTGCAAAATCTGAGCGTAAGAGTCACTGGAACAGATTAACAGTCCATTTCATCCAGTCCCCCCAAATCTCAGAGAGGCCAATGCTGCCTCCGAAGGATGACTGGACTCCCCCCACAAAATTTCCACAGGGGGAGATTGACCCAGGGCAGAGGGGCCATGCTGCCAGGGTTAGCTAGCACACAAGATCTCCAGCCAGGATCAATTTCATGTCAGATTTTTTTAATATTCTAGCAGGGACATTACTTCTAGTCCCTGGTAATAGGCACATTACCTAAGGTACTGAGATAAGTCCTTCCTCTTGCAACTGCCATGCATTAAAATGTCTGTCTTTTCAACACATACTAAGGTATATAATTAGCAGCCATGACTCAAAGCAGTCCTTGCCGTAAGAC
>NW_009195477.1:0-5352 GCF_000690835.1 Fulmarus glacialis | reverse complement strand
CTCTTCCCCTAAGCTTGGAAGCAGTTGTGCTGGTCCCAGGGCTTGGAAAGGGCTGCAGCATCGTCAGGCTTAGAAAACCTTGGGAGACAACTGGCCAGGTCTAACAATAGGCGTGAGTCAGTTGCTTTGCAGTTAGGTGATTTGATTTCCTGTTGCTCTGCTGTCTGGGCTGCTTGTTTTGGGGAACAAATCCTTATTAATGCTTTATCTATAACATCCTCGCTTCCACCGAAAGGATCCCTCTGTGCATTATTTTCCTGACTTGTGCTGTGTATCACTTCCTCCTGCTCCCCAGCCGCGCAGCTGCTCCGGCTCCAGCTGCCTGCGCGAGGAGTTTTGGCAGAGCTCCTTGATGAATGCAGCTCCAAGATGCTTGGCTTAACTTCATGGCACCCATGAACATTTGTCCTTTCCCTCTCATCTTCTGAATTGCAGGAGTGTGCAGTATTTGGGCTTTAGATCCTTCCTGGTTTTATTCAGGTGTAGAAAAGGGGAGAAGGGAGGGTGTCAGAGGGTCTGTTTAAATATAAAGAAACAAGTTAATGGTTTGGGGCTACATTGTCCTAGTTCATTCGTTCTTTTTTTTTTGTGCATGCGTTTATTTTAACTTTTCTGTTTGAAGGATGGGAAGGGACCACAGGGTCTGACCTGTGTATTTAACGAAAAGAGAGCACCGAATGAGAGAATTTCAAGAAGTTTTCACAGGTGTATTAAAATAGCATAGGATTCCTGTTTCCTTAATGAAAACGGGAGCAATGTGTATCTTTCCACAACAGATATGAAACAAAGAGAACTAAGAAATGTGTTGGCATTCAAAAAAGCAGGAAAGTAACACTGTTCCTGTCGCTGTTAGAAGGTTAAAATCCTGCCTGGCAGCCTATAAACTATTTAAACGATCCTACAGAAATTCCACTTACTGAATCATCTTTGGGATTTATAGCTAAATCCTTCACCCCAATTGAAGACCCAATGTACTCACCACCCTGCCAGAAAATACACCTTAATGAGGGGAAATTGTAAAACTGGACTGGGGAAAAAAGCCTTCTTCAGCAAAGAGAGGTCCTTGCTGCAGTCCTCGCTTCACATGGCCATTGAGATGATGGCAGCTGTGCTGCTGTGATCATATGTGACCTAGATTTTCCTCACAGTAGTCCTGTGCTCTCCCTGATCTTGTGTAGGCCTGAATGAATTGAATAGAAACATTTCTGGATGCTTTCAGAGAGCAATGATGTTCTTTTCTTTTCCTCTCTCTTTTTCTTCAAACCACAGCATCTGTTCCCCTTGTGGTTTTCTCCCTTTGCTCTCACGCAGTGGTTGTGAAAGAGGACGGGGCTGGCGTAGCTTTCATTTGGGTAATGGTGGATGGGGAAATCGGGGCAGGTGCGATTCCTCCTCAGTGTACTGCGACACAGCGGAGTGTAAAACTCGAGTCTGTGGATTTTAGCACTGAATGCATCCAAAGGAGGATAGGAGGGCTGTTGGGAAGATCGAGGGGTGAGACTTACAGCATCAGGAAACCCTGAGTTTCTGCCCTGACCATGGGTCTGTGCCTGGTATCAACGCTGTTAGGTACCATTCACATTAAGCTCTCCTGCCTGGGCTCAGAAATTACCCTAGTGCAAGCTCCTAATTCTCTGTGGGAGAAGAGCTGGAGAGACTCAGCTCCTGAGTGCGTGCCCAAGCTCTTGTTAATGCTGTTTGGCTGGATTAGGTGTGGGCAGGAGTAAGCTGGTTACATGACAGCACCCAGCAGAAAGTCTGAGACCATCTCTGGCTGCCGGTATGGCGGCTGCCGGTCCTCTGACCCGCTCTCCTCCTGAATGTAGCTTTTGACTTCTCACTTCCCAGCTCTGACACCAATACTATATCTATACATGAACAAAAATCACTCCATTTGGAGGGTCTTGGTTAAGGTACTTGGAGGAAACTAGGCAGATCTGGTTTGATTTCCCTAGGGGGGACAGCAAGGCCTTGCAGCAAAAAAGGCTGAAGCAATCTGTAGGGCAGACTGCTAGTATTTCCTTCCTTCCTTCCATGCGGATCCTGCCGAGTCTGTTGAAAATTCAAGTTCATAGGTTCGGATGCAAATTTTTTTAAACTTGAACCAAGCAACTAGCACTTACAGAGTCCAGTGGAGACTTTTAGATACTGTTCTGATAGGAACAAAAATAAGCACTTATTCTCTGCCTCAGTTCATATGTAAGATAAATTGTGATGATCCCATCATCTGCTTTGCAGAAAGCTGTAAGGATGACTTCTCTTTAGTGCTGTCTTCAGTTGCAGAGCTGTTCTGACAGTGGCGAGTGAGTGTTACAGGTGGTGGGTGGGGGTTCCTTCCGAAATTTTTATATAACTCCAGTATTATCTGTTCCTGTGATTGACTTGACACATGAATTCAAAACAGTTGGAGCTTCTCTCCCACTCTGGTGTAGCAAACTCGATGTGAAAATGACACTTCCCCCTAGGAGCTGATAGTTTGCTGTTCCGTGCATGGTGTTGGGTTCCTTTGTTCGCTGAACGTAGCACTTAGCAAGTGGTTTTTGCCACTTCAGGGTTGTCAGTTTTGTCTGCTAAAGGCCAAGATAAAGCTTCACAAAAAGCCTTTCACTCCAAACAAATCTTCTCTGTAATGTACTGACTCAAAGGAACCAGGAGCTTAGAGGTGGTTTGGATTTTTTCCCGCCCCAAAGTGTGCGCTCTTCCCTTGTCATGCTTTTATTTTAATGTGGTATTTCCTACCCTGCTGTAAACACCAGGGTGGTTTTTGTCTTGTGACTCGGCACCGCTTTGCCATGACATTCCTTTCATAACGCATTGCTGATAGCACTAGATGTGCTGCTGGCTGCTTCCAAGGCTTATCAGAGGCTTTGTACCAAGAGCACTTAGATAATCCCATGAGGGGATGCATTAGCAATAAGAAACCTGTATGAAGCACTGTTGTGATACATTTGCGACAAAGCAGTATAAAATACATGGGAACGAATCTGTGTTCCTCTAGAAAGTTGTGATTTCAATACAGCATGGTGAAGCAACATGTATAGAGTGTGCTGGTCCATTATGGCATTGTTTAAGCTGTAAAGTGACCTCAGTTACTTATCCACAGTATAGTGCCAAGGGTGCAAAGCTGGGCAGCAGCATCTGTCCTGAAGCACAGTGTGAAATGCACATTGGTCATTATAAATGTAAGTAACAGAAACGTGAGAAGTATTCATACCAATGAAACTCGCTTGGCTCTTGTTTTCAGCTGAAGAAAACAGGCTGAATTTGTCCTGGAGTTCACAAAGGTGTCTGCATACTTAAGAGATCCTCAACAGCCATGACTTGATCCATTTTAATAGAATTTGCGGCTTTGCCTATTGAGGTGAAGCCTCACCATTTTTCATTGAGTTTTATTCTGTTGTATTATTCCTTACACACCAACAGCATAAGGAATCAGACATGATTTCAGAATTACTGTTCTTTCAAATTATATGCAAATGGTCTGACCGAAGTCAGAAATTGATATTTTGGTTTGTTTTAAATAGAATACAAATCACAAGCCACCCAAAGGTACTGGATCCTATTCTGTGCGCCATGCTTTTTCCCTGCAATCTGGCAGTTGTCTGAATGCTCAGCTCCTGATGGGGAAGGGGGGATGATAATACATATAGGGACAAGGCAAAAGCCATAAGTCATGTACAAACAGGAATGAAGGAAACTTTTGTACTGAAGGGACCTCTCCGGTATATTGTCAGGACTGTTACAACCGCCAGCTGCCAGAACAACCTCTAGGGCAGTGGGATAAATATCTAAATGTAAATGTAAATATCTAAATGTAAAGACAGCAGTGGTAGGCAATGAATCTGCAAAACTAGAGACAAAAGACATGCAGTCCAACTGCGAATCCCGTTATAATCAATGTAGGTTGTTTTAGGGACTTAGCAGAAACCAGGATTTGACTTCACAAGATAAAATGAGAAATTTAACAGGGATGGAGAAAGGCGTTACCACACTATTCATAACACTCCTTGTTAGAAGCTGCCAGCTTCTTCCTGCATAAAATGAAGGAAGCTACAGGTGATGGAAAAATAAATTGATCCCTGTGGGCACAGTGATTTTGACTATACATGTGTATTAGAGACGATGTCGATGTGCTATGAACTGCGGGTGAAATGGTCACAGTGGTACGTGGAAACCTGGTATGTGTCAGTGATGCTGGAAAGCTGCTCAGAAATGGCCAGGGAGTAATGCCACATTTTGTTCAGGCTGAGGCTAAAATAAACCCTTCCAAGAACACAGGAATTGCTTGTTGGAAGAGTAAATGGCAGATTGTGTGAATGCTTCTGAATTTTCTGCCCCTTCTCACAGCTGTACCTTGCAATGTGGGGCTTGCTGACGCTATAGGAGAACATTGTGGTACAATGAGGAATTGGAGGTAGTTTCCTACAGGCCAAGCCAGCTCCTCATTGCTGGCTCATCTCCTTGCATACACTTTTGAAGCACTGAGTTGTACATGGTACTGAAAAATGTCTGCAGCTTTTGTAACCCCCCATACAGCTTTGGCGTCAGTCTGAAGCAGTTACGTGGGCAGGGAGAAAATGTTCTCTGAATGAATCCATCATGAACATAGCGCCTGTCCTGTAATAGCTGGGATTGGAGAATAACAAACTAAAACCAAAGTCTTCTATTTCTTCCCTTCTTGTAGATCGCACGCTGAAGGCTTCTGAAAAGTGTCTCTGTCTCTCAGCCACAAGCTAGTAGCAGAGATGATCTTACAGCTTGCATTAGTCAGATGTGCTGACTAAGACATATTTGCTGGGTTTCCCTGGAAGCTCACAGCTGGGGTAGGTTTTAAATCTAATTGGGTAGGGCCAAAGTTTTTCAGTAGCTTTGTCTTGTCTAGAATAGGGCTGTCTAGACCAGGATGCTTCTGACCACCCCACTGAGGCTCTCTAGTCTCATGAAAGCTTTCTGGTCTGTAGTTATGCCTGGATATTTAGCACCATGTAACATTACAGAGCTACTGCCATGCCCACGTGGCCATAGAGAGCTGCTGTGGCTGGGCTATGGGTGCTGCATTTGCATGGTTTTGTCTGGACTTGTATGAGGTGACTGAATGGTGACAGACAAAGAGGGAGCGGGCTTGTCTGGAAGACCTGGGTTTGCTTTCCAGGATGTGGAAGTTCAAGCAAAATCTGTGAGATCTGAAAGCTGCTTTCTTCTCTGGCTGTGCTGCCCAGAAAGAACTGAGTGTGGCCAGATCTTGTTCACACTGCAAGTTTCCCAGCGAGCTCAAGGTGAAAGATAGCTTTCCTCAATCCTGTCCCACAAGGATTGTGTACGATGAGCCCAGTCCTGGAAAACACCAATGCT
>NW_009195476.1:0-7040 GCF_000690835.1 Fulmarus glacialis | reverse complement strand
GGGCTCTGTAAGATACCTGTGAGGGAAAAAAGGGAAAAGATCACACCTGTAGAGACATGTTTTGGAACCAACAGAAGTAACAGTAGAGGAACTTAGAGTGCTTGGTAATTTACAGCTGCGGCTATGCTGATCAGGTGAAGCTCACCCAAGTATGTTTAATTCATTGATGTTGACATGACACAGGGGTGTCTCTCTACAGGTTAATGTAACTGTGCTAGCGTCCTGGTCCAGGTGATGAAACATGATCATCCATTAGTACCTAGTAATTTGGTGTGCCTTATTTGAGACATCTGTGGTTTGAAGTGCCAGAGTAATTAGCATTTTATAGTTGTTCAGAACATGACTCTCATTCACTGACAACTGCACTGCTTTTTAAAGCATTTTACAAGCAAATAAGACTATATGCCTCACAGTGCTCAACAAAAAATGTGACACATATATTTAACACCCACCTTTGAGAAAATTATGTATTGCACACTTCATGAGGAGGTAGGAATAGATTCCAGCTCTGCAATGCTAGCCTTTAGCTGATGAAACCACAAAATTATCCCTTTTCTTCCTTCTCCCCCCACGCCGGGGCCGGTACATATTTTCCACTATATGTTGCAGAACGGATAGATATCTTGTAGCTCACATCCTGCTCCATCCCTTTCACAGGATGACAGGGTGAATGTGTAATTCTGGGAGCTTAGATATCCAATTAAAAAAAAAAAAGTATGAGTTAATGTCATTAAAGACTATCATACAATTGTCCATAGGTCTTAATTACATTTGCGCAGGTGGTCTCAATTTTGCACTTTGTAAATGCTGAGTCTTTGGCTTTCCAGTATAACGTTTCTTATGCGCAAAATGTTTTGGTGTTTGACTTCCCAGATTTTTTCCTTTAAACAAAATAAAATAATATAAAATAATAAAATGTAATAAAAAGGGCAAGTATAATAAGTAAAATTAATTATATTTAATGAAAATAAAACTGAAATTCTATCATATGACATTATGTTGACATTCTCATACATCACCAAAGAGCTGGAACCTTTAGCTTTCCCTGACATTTCTCTGCCACTTGAGCTAACAGAGTGACTAGTGAGAAATTCTGGTCTCCATTCTTAGCACGAACCAAGACATAAAGCACACGTATGATGGGTAGGATGCTTTGCAGAGAGCACAGACATAGAGCGCATCCAAAGTTTGGGGTTCTGCCCCAGGCGCCGAGAAGAGTTTATTGCCGCATGTCTGCAGGCAGTCTCTGCAGTCTGCCCCTTGTCCCACTCTCTGTCCTGTTTGCT
The DNA here is from genome assembly GCF_000690835.1 of Fulmarus glacialis. NCBI lineage: Eukaryota > Metazoa > Chordata > Aves > Procellariiformes > Procellariidae > Fulmarus > Fulmarus glacialis. The sequence goes on along the minus strand of NW_009195476.1, from coordinate 5,754 downwards.
CTTGCTCCCAGTCTTCTCCAGGAACATTTGGGGACACATCTCAGGCCTAGACATCCTCCCCGGTGTCCTTCACCTCACTGCCCTTGCCCCACTGCCTTTTCCTCCCATGCCTGATTTTAGGTCCAAACCCAAACCCAGTTTATTTCAAATTTCTTCTTTCCTTGCCGCCTTTTTACCAGCCTCCTGCCTTACCCTTTTCACCCCTCAGCCTGCTTTCCCTCAAGCAGTAGCACAACACCAACCTGCAGCAGAAATTGTGAGAAAAGTCCTGTTTGACCAGCTCTGGGCTGGAGGACGCTCAGTGCAGAATATTCACCGCAACTGGTTGCAAATATCTAATAATCGCCACATGCCAGACTTTTTTGACGGCTATTATCTCAATTAAATTTGGGCTTATACCCACCAACTTGGCAAAGGTTGGTCAGTATAATCCATCAATGATCTTGCAACAAAATCAGAGAAGCTATAAACAGGGTACTCACAGCTTTAGTAACTGACAGGAAACGGTCGTAGCTGATAAGAACAATGTTAAATACTGACGCTGAGCACAGGAGATAGTCCATAGCTAGCCAGAGCTTGCAGAAGCCTCTTCCCAAGTGCCATTTACCCGTCAGGCTGTAAGGGATGTAGAGAGGCATGCAGAATGCACCTATGGAAAGCAACCACAGAGACACTACGCAGTTCATACGGATTGCAAACAGTACTCCTGGAAGCAGAGAGAGACACTGTTCTGATCTTTGGCTAAAAAAAATAAATCTACAAAGGTGAATATGTAATTTATATACAGAAATTCTTACATTTTCATTAAATCTGACGGTGAATTTCTATGTATTAGATCTTGGTATATTTGGGTAAGCTGATTGTTGGGAATAAGCTCAGGGCGAATCAGCAAAGAAGGATCTGATGAAGAAGAAAACTGCAGTCTAACCAAGTTACAGTTTCTAAAGACAGATAATCATTGCTGCAGCATATACGCACTGTGGTTGTGCTCTGACATGTAACCGCGTCGCTGTATATCCTCTAGTCTTTTACCTGTGTTAGAGTTTTCCCCCAAACACATCTGCAGATGTTGCTCATGTCAGTTATTAATGTAAGATTGGTTAGCATTTGTAAGCTAAAGACAATATATTGGACAGTCTGCGTGGTATCTGGAAACCTCTTCTACTAAAGACAGAGCAAACGCAGCAGAAGTATGAAACCCTCTCCCACTTTTAAGAGGTGTTTTAATCTCATGCTAGTTCTCCAGCTGAGATTAACTCCAGAACTATTTTTTGGTTTGTTACATTTGCTTTTCCTTCAAAAGGCCTTCCGCTGAAGTACTTTTATAAAAAAGTCATGTGTGTGTTTTATTTTTAAGCCAGCGACTTCTTTATTTTACCACTACATTCTTTCAAAAGTATGGTGCAATATCTGATGCTACATTCCTGAAAACGCTGATCCGCTAGAGACAAATACAAAATTATGTGCAGCTTCAAGATCCATTTTAAACTCTTCAGATTATTCTTTTTCAATATGTCCATCAAGATCTTAGAAGTTACTGAACATATCCAGGCTGATGTGGCCCACTGACAACGATCCTCTGGGCAATGAGCTGACAGACTGTTACCAACAGCCAAATGCACACAGCGCTTTCAATACTGATGGTTTGTTTTAACATATACCTTAAATACAAGCAGCATCACTTTTGTACAAAATACTCATTTTTCAGAGTTGCTGATGACAGCTGCTGCTCTCATCAACTTCAATGGGATCAATGTTTGGCACTATGTCAAAAAGTAATGACTGCTTTTAGCTATAGATTAAATACAGAGGCAAGAACCAGGTTTTAAGCATTTATATTTGAAACTATTCCCACTTTTACTAATTAGAGGATGCAAAAGACATGAGTCACATGCCTGCAAAGATTCCAGACTGCTAAGAAATTAAAAAAATACCACAGCAGCTTCAGAAAATAAAGCATTTTCTGACTGATCCCAGAGACAAAGTCCTAGATTTACATGGTCTGTAGGCCAACATAAAACTGATAACAATCATTTAATTTTGGCTGATTTAAGACTCCATGAGGCACCAGCCACAAACAAGAACTGATGTAGAAGGTAGATATTTAAATCTGTTGATTAAATGGTAAGATATGAGGAGAAACAGACTTTTGCAGAAGACCTGAGCAACGAAATGGCAGCTTTAGCAAATTGTCTGCCCACAGCAGGAAAGCAAAGGCTCCAGCACACGTATCATTTGGTTTCTGCCCCATGGGGCGAGCCCCAGAATTAGGGACCACAAGTCATAAATGGCATAAATGAAGGAAAATCTTAAAGGCTAAACTGATACACTTCACTGCACAGCACTGGCAGAGGAACAGCAATTATGAGGGACAGTATTGCCAGAAGCGGAGTAGGTCGATGAGTGCTATTTCCCTCCTCATGATTTAGTGAATACTGGTCTCTGTGACTGTCCTGAAGAGAGAGCACTTGTGTGCAGAAATACCTCCTTGCTAGCCTCAAGTCAAGATGTTTGCTGGAACATCTTCCACAGGACCATGGTTTTGTCAGGCTTTCTCTGATGCACGGGCTGTCTCCCTGGCCTGAACCCTGAAGGAGTGCTGCACAAGGCATTCATGCCCCCCACCTCCTCGCCTGGCATCACCCGCCAGGACTGGGTCCATGGCACCTCCAGGGGCCAGCTCTCCTGGGCTTCTGCAGTGACACTATGGGAAGAGGGGACTAATACGGAAAACAGATGGGAGATACCAGCAGGCTGTTGCTGGCACCGGGCAAGCCATCTGATCTTGCATTGAGTTGAAGCCAGTGAAAAGCCGTAGTGGTGAAGTGTTTTGTTGTAGTGTAATACACTCATAAGCCATTAGTACTACGTAGAGAAGTCATTCATTTACCTGGACATACCACAGATAGCTGAATAAGAAAACAGTTACACTGTCAAATATAAGGGTGTTCTGAAGTGTGTGACCGTACAGGAGGAACAAATGTAAAATCATAAACTGCAGCAGACAACCTCTTTCCTTCAACTGGTATTCACATACAATAGTTGCTCCTTTTTCCTGACACAACATTAGAAGTATTTATATGAAAAAAGGATGCATTTCTCATTATAATATATTTTGAGACATAATAGGCTGCTAAAACACTTAATGCAGTTTCCACCATTCCTTACCCTTCCCCTAGACACACAGCTGGGAAATAATTCTCGTAGAAGAAACGACCCAGAAAAGAAGCCCCCTTGCTTCTCCTAAGATTTCTAGGAAACAAATAGTACGTGCCTCCACGGCTGCGACTTACCCACTGCAAAGTCAGAAATAGCAAGATTGAGAAAGTAATAGTTACTCTGATGCCTGAGGTTTCTGTCCATGATGAAAGCGAGGATCACCAGGACATTTCCGAGGATGGTGACCAGAGCTAGCAACACCATGAAGAAAGCCAGCAGCACCAACACGCCCAGTGAAAGCTCGGAGCTCGGTGGCCGTGCGGACAAAGTCTCGTTACACATTTCAACCGTATGCGGAGTTTCGGCAGTGCCGTTGTGCATGTTGCGTATCCAGGTCAGTTCAGTCTGGGAAGAAATTCACATCTGGCAGTGTTATCCAAAAGGTTGAGACAAGTCTATTATCAGGATGGGCTGAATACTGAGATATCCAAAAAAAATCACAATATCAAAACAAAGAATCACAAGACTTCAATGTCAAGACTCTAATGTTCCTTGATCTGAATGCACGTATTGGCCTGAAAACAAAATCTATAAAAAAGACACCTCATAAGCAGCAGTAAGTGCACACTTTAAAAATAAATTATCTCTTTCTCTCCTGAACGCTGATCCTTATCTACTGAGGTCAGAAAAGTTAGTCTGAAAACAACTCTTTCCACAGTCAAGCAGTTTGCATATTAGCATTGTGTAAGCATTTTTACACATTGAATTCTGCTGAAGCTAAAAACAGATCTCATTTTCACTTCCCCAGCGGTTAACAGGATTTAAATTATTACAATTCTATCTCTCCTACAGTAAAATGTCAGCATTGTTACACTTGCTGCTATACCACTTACTAAATTTTACAGTTAAGAAGAGAGATGTATATTTCCTAATGCTGCTGATTACAGAGCATTTAAAATTCAGTCATACACAGCAAAAGTATCATCAATACCTTTTCAGCTCACCCTAATCAGAAGCAAGTCTAGCCCTGGGCACAGCAAACCAAATACCTGGACTTTGGAGGACATTTTAAGTGCGGCCCATCTAATCCTCCACTTCCCAAGTAATTCCAGGTAAGCTGGAAGCACTCCACAAAGTGCCAAACCCTTGGTCCTTTGCGAGTGTGAGAAGGCGTATCCCTTCCTTATCACAATTTCATTTATGCTGGTAAGAGTGCACAGAAGTTGGCAGGCCATGGCTGTGACTCATGCCTGCAGCTCACCGGCTCCGTAGCACCGCAGCTCACCCTGCGACCGGCTTTTCAGACTGCAGCCGTAATGCTGGGTGCTTGAGAAGACGTAGGGCAAGAAACAAGGAAAGAGAAGGCGGACAAGATGTGGGGAGGGGAGGTGTGGTGTTCTGATCCTGTCTTGGGGAACAAAGGGAAATGTATTGTAAAGAGTAATTAAAGCAAAAAGTGTAGGGCACAGGAACAGACGAGACCTCAGGAATGATAAAACATGGCAAACAGACACCTGCCTCGGGTGCATGTGCACAAATGCAGCCAGCAAAACACACAGGAGGAACTAGAGCTCCCTGTGCAGTCACAAAGCCACCAGTCATGAAGCCAGTGACATAGTGGCGGGAGTGTGTGGCAGAGCACCCCGATCAGGGTGAGGGAGGTAATGAAGTCTTTAAGCAAATCAAGGAAGCATCTGGATCACAGACCTTGTTTCTTGTGTGGGACTTCAATGTTCATGACACCTGCTGGAAGGGCAACACTGCAGGTACAAGCAGTCAACAAGATTCCTGAAGGGTGTCAGGGAGAACTTCCCGATAGGAGTACTGAGTAGGCCAATGGAGGTGACACACAGCTAGATCAGCTGTTCACTGGTAAAGAGGAGCTGGTTAAGGATGTGTAATCATTGGCAGCCTTGGCTGTAGTGACTATGAGGTAGTGAAGTTCAGGATCCTAAAGGGAGTGAGGAAGGAGAGTAGCAGAGTACAGACTATGGAGTTCAGGCAGCAGACTGGTTTATTCAGGACAGTTGTAAGTTGGATCCCATGGGAGGCAGCTCTGAAGTGCAAAAGACCTCAGGGAACCTGCAGGCTTTTAAGGACAGCAGCCTCCATGCACAAGACAAACCCATCCCAATTCTCAAGAAAACAAGTAGACGTATCAGGAGACTGGCTAACCAGGGAAGCTATAATGCAAAAACGCAGCATGGAGGAGTTTGAAGCAGGGACTGACTACAAAGGAGGAATTTAGAAATGTTGCCTGGCTACCTAAGCATGATGTTAGGAAAACCAAAGCTCACCCAGAATTGATGCTTGCAAAGGACATCAGGGACACCATGAAGAACTTCAGCCACCCCATGAATAGTAAAATGCTGAATAAGAAAAATGTAGGCACTTTGCTGAATGGGGCCAGTGACCTGGTGACGGTAAATGTGGATAAGGCTGAGGTACCCAATGCTTTCTTTGCCTCATTCTTCACTAATTAGGTCTCCCTCTCCTCCATGCTTAGTGAAGGAGTTCAAGGAGGAGACTTGTCAGGAGCAGGTAAGAATAACGTAGGGCTTAAAAAAAAAGTAAAGCCTTTGACACTGTCTCCCA
>NW_009195475.1:0-1598 GCF_000690835.1 Fulmarus glacialis | reverse complement strand
GGTCAGCAGCCAGGTTTGGCTGCTGCCGAGCATCTCGTACCTGCGCCCGTCTGCAAGAGGCTGGGGAGAAGTTGGACAACCAGTCCAGGGTCAACCCACGGTCCTCTGGTGGCTTCGGAAATGCTGCACATGGGGTTTTTGGGAAAGGCAGGAAACACAGCGTCATTTATTTTGTTTTCTGTTTCCAGGGGCTTTAATGGGGAGTATTGTGTGGAGCGGTCCTTTCCGCTCCATCTTCAAAGCCCCGTCCCGGTGGGGCCAGCTGTGGTGGTGGGGTCCCCTGGGCTTGCAGTAAGTAAAAGCCATGGCGGTAACAACCCCTGCTTAGCAATGCTGAGTTGCTTAAAATTCATTGGGATGCAAAGCTGAGGTGCTTTTTCATAGCACAGGCTACTTTCTTATGCTCGAAGTTGAGTTCTGGCATTGCCATTCCCTTTAATTCTGGGGGAGCAGATAGTTTGCATCAGCCCTGCTAATGTTGCTGGCTGCCCAGCAAGTCTGGCTCAGGGCTTAAAGAGGCATCTTTAAGAAAGATAAGCAAGATAAAGAAATTAAACCACCCTCAAAAAAAAAAAAGACGACACATGCCAAGTGCAGTGTGAACACCTGCATTTTTGTCTCCCTGACTCTGGGATTGGTTTTGCAATCAGATCTCCCGGCACATAAACTTACACAAAGAACTTGGAAAACCAGCAAAGGCCCCATTTTTCCCCAATCTGGGCAATTCCCAGTGATAGGTTTGCAAATCTGGAGACCAGAAAAATGTAAGTCTCTTGTAAAATTGGCGGCATGATGCTGTCAAGTGCTCAGGGAGATCTTTCACAGTGGGGGAAAGCTACAGGGAAAAAAGCAAAGGTACTTTTTTCCCTGCCTCTGCCCAAATGCTTTGCCTTACACTGAGCAGACCCTCCTCAGAGGAACACCTCGATAAACACTTTGCTTCCCAGGCTACACATGAACATCTTAAAAAAAATAATCTGTGTTCCTTTGATAAATCGTTTGCATTCAAGGTAATTAAACTTTAATCAGCAAAGCCAAAGAAATTGAGATTTTTTTTCCAGCAGAGATGAGATAGAGATGGACCAGATCAGACCTAACACGCCCCATTGAAACTGCCCAACTCCTGCAGGTCTCTCCTTCCCTCTTGTAGTGTGAAACAAGATGAGGAAGAACGAAGGGCGGGGGGAAACAGCAGGAAAATTCATGCATTTTCCAAGTGAAATGACATTGCTTAGTTCATGGGGATAAAAATTACCTGCTTGTTCCCATCTGCTTTCTTATGCCTCAGTTTCCCTCGGTGCTGGAAAAATCCTCCCCACCCAGGCGGGGAAGCCGAGGTGCAGCTAACCTGCTTATTAGCTGAGCTGGATGAGCCAGCGAGCAGGCAGGACTGCGGGCAGCCTGTGCACCACAGGCAGGAGGGTGCTCCCTTTCCCTTTCCCCATTCCCTTCTTCTTCCCCTTCCCCATCCTCATCCTCATCTCCATGCCCATCCCAATCCCTGTCCCTGTTCCTGTCCTTGTCCCCATCCCCAACCCCATCCCTATCCCCATCCACATCCCAATCCCTATCCCCATCCCTATCCCCATCCCCATCCC
>NW_009195474.1:419-3900 GCF_000690835.1 Fulmarus glacialis | reverse complement strand
ATGGCTTGTGAGCCCCCTCAAGACGAACCAAATTCTGACATCCCTTATAGATTTCAACATTCCTGGTTTGGTCCTGATGGCTCTGTTGCTGAAGTTCGCATTGCCTTTCTAGGAGCACATTATGCTTCCTAGAGCATAGAGTATTATCCCAGAATCCTTAAGGAAGTGTAAAGCCTTGCCACTTGTGTCTGGAAACATTTTGCTCCCTTCAAATAGGAAAGTTGCATCCATCTTGGCAGTAATAATTATAATGTTTGATATCAGATGTGAGGAAACACCTCAGATCTTTAGTATTCTCTGTTTTCATTCTTAGCTTTACAAGTCAGAGGACCTGAGGTCTGTTAAATGCCTTTTTACAAGGTTTAAAGGGGCCATATAAATATACAAGCATTACATCTGGAATATCTTCACACAGAAGAATACTAGTAATTTATGTGTTTCTCTGTAGTACTTCGGCTTGTCCTTCCCTTTATTGAAAACAAGTGCTAACAAAGATGTCATAGAGTGAGAAGCATCTCTATTAGGACCATAGCAGGTACATATTAGGACCCGAGGTCATCAAGCCCCACACAGACGCTTAGACCAAGGATCTGAGTCCCTCAAGTTACAGCTATACTGATGCTGTTTGAGCACAGAATGATGAAAAATTGATGAAAAAGATGAAAAATCTCAAGATGTACAATTTAACAGAATACGTGCGCCTGCTGGGATCCAAACACAGGAGGAGGCACAGCTGTAGGAGTGGCAGCTGGGAGCACATCCTGGGGACGGACAGACATTGGGGTGGCCACAGTCTTGTCCTGCTGTGACACCAATCACCCCACCACGAGCTGTACCTGAAGGACTTACGGCTGCTACCGAGAGTTGAGGGGGCTGTGTGAAGCTTAGCTGTTGATACAGCATTTGAGAGCTTGCAGGTTGATCTCTTGGATTTCCCCCCATGTCCGCCCACCAGTCTTATGAATTACCAACTTTCATACTCAAAGCTTGCTTAGGAGCTACAGTACCTAACAGCCTAAGCACCCCATTAGAAAGGAGATTCACACCTCTTCTCAGAGATAAGCACACATGAGGTTCTCCTTATGAAAATCCCATCTTTCAAATATGGGGCATATGTTTTGCCGTGGGGGCTTTCGGCAATCAAGACCTTCCACCAATCCAGCAATCTGCCTACAAAGCCTGCAAATATTTAGTTTTCTTTCAGATAGCTATTTTTCGAAGTGATACATTTTTCAAGACATACTTTACCTTCATCAGTGTTGAAGCAAAACATCCTGGCAATATTTGAAATCTGGAGATGTCAGCACTGGAGGGTATCAAATAAAACACCCTAGGGCTCCAAGAAAAATAAAATTCCTTCCCACTTAGAAGAAAGTGAGTTTTGTTTTTCCCCCCTTACACCAACTCCATTAATTAACGAAGTGTATAAGTTATTTACATGTAAACAATTGGAGCAAGAACAACTTCAGCTTCAGGCAACACGGGAAGATTCAACGGCAGCCCGGGTCACAAGAAGAAAGGGAAGGGTGGAGCACCACTGCCCCTTCACAGGGAGGCAGAGAAGGCTTTACATGCTGCCCCTGCAAGGGCTACTCCATAAATCACCAGTTTAGAGGCATTTGGCACACAACCTATTACAGCAGGCAGTGGAAAATATATGTGCAAGAATACTCCGAGGTGGAATCCTTGTAAAGAAAACTGTAACTAACTTGTGACACGCTGGAGAGGAAGCCATTACTCTATCAAAGAGAACTCGAGTTATCTCAGGAAAGGAAAGGACACAGCCTGTCGATAGTTGCAGCATCTAACCTACCTATATATTGTAGAAGGGCAGAATTAGTGCAATGTGTTACATTATTAGATATGCAATAGATTAAGAGTTGAACTGTTTTTCTGCTCTTCAAAATGAAGTCATGACTATCACGGTTATGTATTATCTGAACAAGAACGCCACCACAGTCTTTGGTGAGTCAAAAAGTAAAGTAAGCTCCAACCCCCATATTTATCCACTTGCCCTCCGCCACAAAATAATCTTATAGATTATTATTTTCTAAACAGCATACAATTATTATGTATAAGATAAGTATTGAATGTGTAATAATTTGTTACATATACTGAGGTACCAGTTCTCTGCACTCACCGCAGCCTGTCATAGTCCAACTAAACAGCAGCAATGAAACCCACCAACATATCATGAACTAGCATTGCTTGCTTGCAATTGTGGTGTCCTCTAAGACATAACTAGATAACAGTAAGAATCTGATTCCTATACACTTTTAATAAAGTTTGAGATGAAATGACTTGGCTTTGAAAGGCTGCTTCCTCCCCCTGCTCCAGAGAACAGTAATATTAGTCACTAGATAAGGACAGAATCAGCCTTCATTTATGGGTTAAATTATACTTTTAAATACAGCCTCGGCAAGGAATACATTTCTTTGTGCTTGAAGACAGAGAAAGTCACATACAGAAGGCAATACTAACACTGTTGGCTGAGCCATGAGAGAGTCACAGCTTTGCTCCTCTGCCCCAGTTTGCTCAGGGACTGGGGGAAGCGCATACCAATGGGTCTGATGCAGTTATGCAAGAACTGGAGAAGCACTTTATTCATCCTTTTCCCTGTGCTTCTCAGCCACACTCAGAAAGACATCAGCCTGTTCGCACAAGTTCAGTCCTGCCACTTTTTACAATGAGTTGAAAATCTGAAGGGGTGGTAGGGGAAATCATGTTTCTCAGCTGTTTCTCAGCTATTTTATACTACCAGTTCTGCAGGTCATTCAACTAAAGTGGAGGCGAGTTCTGTGGTGGGTGCTTTTATCTAGCCACTGGGATTTTGAAAATCTTCAAATAAATTGGATGAATTACTGTGATGAATTGTGAAAGGTCAAAATGCATACTTTACAGAAATGTTCTTGACAGAAAAGATGTTGTATTTCCAGCCTCAGAAACAGTTGTAGAACATACTTACACCATAGAGTCTACAAATGGCAAAACCACGAGTAAAAAACCTTGGTCTGAAAATAGAAAGTTTCTTGTTTTAATTTTTATCAGGTATCAAAGCCCTTCCTAAAATGTATTTATTTAAATGGAATCATGTTCAGACATTGTTTGGGTAGCCAGTACAGTCAAACTGAAGATTTTGTAAAACAGGATAGAAGGTTTTTTTGGTTTTGGTTTTTTTTTGGGGGGGGGGGGGGGGAAGGGGTGGTGGTGTGTGTTGGGTTTTTGTCCGTTTGTTGCAGTGTGGGTTTGGTTTTTTGTTTTGTTTTGGGTGTTTTTGTTTTTTTAAACAGGTATCAAATCAGGACTAGTGGTTTTTATACCAGAGAGAAGCCCTGGGAACCTAGCCTTCAATTTTGGTTATAGAGTAAGTACTGCACATGGCCATTAGCAAACCACCTGAATTGTCTACCTCAGTTTCCCTGTATTTAAAAGAGAAATAATTATAACATTTCTGAACGATACTGCAAGAATCACTTAATGA
>NW_009195474.1:0-325 GCF_000690835.1 Fulmarus glacialis | reverse complement strand
CTTCTTGATATTTGAAAATGTCTTTGCTAGCATGAAGTATTGTTATTTTAATTGTTAATGATAATTTCTCTGGGGCAGTTTGGTAAAAACTATACAGCTAAATTAAGTACTACGTGTTGAAAAATCACCAGTATTTCTGCAGTGTAGACTTCTGGTATGTTACCTCCGTGGTTATTTAAACTGTGCAGTGGTGCACTCTGGAACAGATATTCTAGCGTTGTTTAATACTGTATTTGAATTACTGCCTGGAATCTCAAGTTAGCTTTTAGCACTGAAAAATACTAATAATTGTAAAAAAAGCTTTGGCTAGGTGCCTTCTTTGCTG